>NW_021937706.1:0-45349 GCF_001715985.3 Manacus vitellinus
CCCCCGTGGGCACAGATCAAGGACAGCCACTGAGCGGGGGCTCCCGGCACCTGCCACAGCCTCAATTCTCCACTCACCTTTGGCCACGTTTCCACAACACCTTCCATCCTTACGGGCCCCTGACCACACACAAGACACCATTGTGGGGCAGCTGGGAAAACATCTCAGCTGAATGACTTGACTATTTGCCTTGCATTTTCCCCAGGAGCCGGCAGTGACCTGGAAGATTTTCCTTTTGCCCTTTTCTGCTTCGTGCCTCCTTTGTTGGATAATTGAGGAACGTTGACAGAGGAGGTGCCCAGGGGAGGTGAAGCTGCTCAGGGGGGGCATTTACAGCCCCTGCACCCCAAGGGGATGTGATTGCCTCCACCACAGGGAATTCCATCTCATCCTGGGCACCTCCTCCACTGACAGTTTGCAAGATCTTTCTCCAAGCCATTCCTGTCCTTCCCTCTCTGCAGGAGACACCTCCAGAGGCTGAGGACTGCTGCCCCCTTCCCAATCCCACTGTCCTTATCCCCAGCAAGGAATCCCCAGCTGGACTCCACACCCTCCAGTTCCTCACTCCTGGCCCCAGTATCCGGCCTCTTCCTTAATGATGGAGGCCAAGGGATGGAGGGCACCCTGAGCCCGTGACACTGAGCTGAGCGGGGCAGGTGACACACCTGAGGGATGGGATGGCATCCAGGGGGACCTGGACAAGCCAGAGAAATGGTCCCAGAGTGTGGAGAGAGAGATAAGGCTAAAAGTTAACACAGAATAGGAATTAGAGAGGAAAACCAGCTGCTGCTTCCCAGACAGCAAAGAGACTCCAGCTGCTGCTTCCCAGCTGGGATAAGGTCACGATGCCCCACAAAACTCCCCAGGCACCCAGAAATAATTGTAACACTTCTCAGTAGAAACCCTCAAACTTCTCCAAAACCTTAAAAATAACATAAGAGATAGTTGGAAATGGGGAAAGAATTGTGGGAGATTTCCATTGAAACTCCTGGGATCAATGGAGGGGTTGAACCTGCCTTCCTCCCCCTCAGGGACGCCTGTGCTGGGTGGGAAGTGTCAGCTCTGCGTGTTAGTCACTGCTTGGAAGGACTAGAGCTGGCTTTTGCTTCCTAATGTAGTTGTGGATCGGTTTGGTGTAGAGGTTGTGCTTTGCTTTGCTTTAACAACAATTTTGACATTGTTCAAAGTGTGTTTTTGCAGCCAGACCCTGTCCCTGATCACCACGAACCTTTAACCTGTGCCAATTTGTATTAAAAAAGAGTGTTATTCCTCAGACTGTTGGAGGGAGTCCTTTATAAAGGTGCTGCCAGTTTTGTTCATGCTGGAGTAACTGGTGAAAATATCCACTGAGGGGTTTTCCTTTGGCTGTGACATGTCAGTCCCCAAAAATGGCCCTGGAATTCCCCCCACCTGGTGGATCTGTTTGGTGGAGGGTTCCTGGGTGGAATATGGGACAGACTAGATGGGACTGACAGGGTTTGGTTTTTCCCTGGGGCACCAGCAGACAAACAAATCCCCAAGAGTCGAGTGAATTCCCCTTCCCCCCGTTTGCCGGCACACACGGGAATCTGCTGAGGTTGGACAAGACCAAGGTGGTGCAGCCGGGTCAGGGCAACCCCCGGGATCGGTGCAGGCTGGGGGAGGAAGGGATGGAAGTCCCTGCTGGGAGAGGGCTCTGGGGGTGCTGGTGGGTGACAAATGGGACACGAGCCAGCCTGGAAACCCCCCCGTGTGTGGGGCTCATCCCGGGGCAGGGGAGGAGGGGAATGTGCCCCTCTGCTGCCCTCAGGTGAGACCCCACCTGCAGTGCTGCCTCCAGCTCGGGGGGCCCAGATCAGGAGGAATGGACCTGTTGGAGTGGATCCAGAGGAGGCCACAAAGATGCTCTGAGGGCTGGAGCCCCTCTGCTCTGGGGACAGGCTGGGACAATTGGGATTGTTCATCCTGGAGAAGAGAAGGAACCAGAGCGGCCTTAGAGCCCCTTCCAGTGCCTCGAGGGGCTCCCAGAGAGCTGCAGAGGGAATTTGAACAAGGACCTGTAGGGATGGGAGAAGGGGGAATGGCTTCCCACTGACAGAGGGCAGGCTTGGGGGGATATTGGGAAGAAAGTTTTCCCTGTGAGGAGGGAGGCCCTGGCACAGGTTGCCCTGAGAAGCTGTGGCTGCCCCATGCCTGGAAGTGTCCAAGGTCAGGATGGACGGGGCTTGGAGTAACCTGGGCTAGTGGAAGGTGTCCCTGCCCATGGCAGGGGGTGGCACAGGATGAGTTTTAGGGTCCCTTCCCACCCAAACCAGTCCATGATTCCAGGATTCTGTGCTGAGACAAGTCCCTGTTGTGGGCAGCGACTGTAAACCAGTCCATTATCCCAGTCAAAACCAGGACAACAGGACAGACACCTCCTGCTGAGTCTGGTGTCCTCCTCGTGCAGCTACTGAGGGACTCTGGGAAGCCGAGGGCACCAGGAAATTGGGAAGGGAGACGTAAATGTGGGGAGAACAGGGCCCCCTTTTCTCCTCCCCTTTCCCTCTGGGAATCACCACAACACCTCCCTGCGGGTCACGGCCTGAGGAGAACGACCAGGCCCCAAATCCATTTGGAACCAGAGGGTGGGAAAAATCCCACAGCAGGGACTGCAGGAACAAGAGGAATTTCCCCAGGTGCTCCCAGTTCTGCTCAGGGGGAAGGAAGGAGACAGTCCAGGGGGGATCAGCTGCACCTCAGGCACCCTGCTCACGTCTCTCGTCCATCTCTCTCTCAAACACCAAACTGGGGACATTTCCCTCTTCCAGTGATCTGCTGATGCCACAATTTGGATGGTCCAGAGTGGGACCTTTGGTGTTGAGGGGCTGTAAATGCCTCCTTCTTGAGCGGCTTCACCTCCCCTGGGCCCCTCCTCAGTCAACGTTCCTCAATTATCCAACAAACGAGGCACGAAGCAGAAAAGGGCAAAAGGAAAATCTTCCAGGTCACTGCCGGCTCCTGGGGAAAATGCAAGGCAAACAGTCAAGTCATTCAGCTGAGATGTTTTCCCAGCTGCCCCACAATGGTCTCTTGTGTGTGGTCAGGGGCCCGTAAGGATGGAAGGTGTTGCGGAAACGTGGCCAAAGGTGAGTGGAGAATTGAGGCTGTGGCAGGTGCCGGGAGCCCCCGCTCAGTGCCTGTCCTTGATCTGTGCCCACGGGGGTCCCAGCCCAGAGGGGCCTGTGAGGCGGGTGGGGAGGGAGGGAGAGTGGGGCGGGAAGGTGCCATCCTGCTGAGGGCCAGCGCTGGGCCCACAGATATGATGTCATTTGAGTGATGTGATGTCACAGAGGAGGATGTGATGGTGCAGGAATGATGTGATGGAACTGATGCCTTAAGCCCCTAGTATAGTTTTTATTTTTCTAATTTTTATAAGCTTTATAAGTTTTATAAGTAGTAGAAGTAGATTTGAAAAGCAGCATCCCTCACTCCCTTTCCCTGTATTACAAATAGTTTACACATTCCTTAACCCTCTTACCCCATTCTATGCTCCCCATATCAAATCTACCCCTGAATTCAGTGGCAATGTTTAGTCTCTTGTCAAGGCAAGGCCTAGGCTGTTTAGAGAACAGCCATACCAGGGCCTGAACAACAAAACAGAGTCAAGAACTAGGTGACTATACACCCTCTGTGCTCTGAAGATGATGAGACTGATGAAGAGGTGGTCCTGAAATACACCCCAGACTCACTTCTCAGGGGGTGGACCCGGGGTGGACCAGAGCAAAGGCTACAGTGTGGACACACTTGGGATTGGACAGACAATATTATAAAATGTACCATCTCGAGCACAGCGCCGGCGTCTTGTAACATCCATTGCCTTGGCACAATTAAACCCTTTCCTTATCTCACCCCTAATTAACTGCTCCTGAGTAATTTCTTTAGCATCGACATTCCACGGCGTCACACAGAAGAGGATGCGATGGCACAGAGGAGGATGTGATGTCACAGGGAAGGATATGACGTCAGAGGAAGGATGTGATTCACAGTGCAGGATGTGATGTCACGAGAGAGGTGATGTCACGAGAGAGATGATGTCATACGATGGATGCGACAACATAGACCAGCTGTGATGTCACAGAGGAAGATGTGATTTCACTGAGGAAGGATGAGGTGTCACATGGGAGAAATTTGATGTCAGAGATGAGAATTTTATGTTGTGTGAAGGATGTGACGTCACAGAGGAGGGTGGGATGTCACAGGAAGGATGTGACGTCACAGTGGAGGATGTGATGTCACAGGAGAGATATGATGTCATATGATGGATGGGACTTCATAGAGGAGTTGTGATGTCACAGGGAGGATGTGATGTCACAGAGGTAGAATGAGATGTCACAGGGGATTCCAGAGTCACTGGTGGAAATATCCACTGAGGGGTTTTCCTTTGGCTGTGATGTGTCAGTGCCTGAAAAGGACCCTGGAATTCCCCCCAGCTGGTGGATCTGTTTGGTGGAGGGTTCCTGGGTGGAATATGGGACAGACTAGATGGGACTGACAGGGTTTTGTTTTGCCCTGGGGCACCAGCAGACAAACAAATCCCCAAGAGTCGGGTGAATTCCCCTTCCCCCCGTTTCCCGGCACACACGGGAATCTGCTGAGGTTGGACAAGACCAAGGTGGTGCAGCCGGGTCAGGGCAACCCCCGGGATCGGTGCAGGCTGGGGGAGGAAGGGATGGAAGTCCCTGCTGGGAGAGGGCTCTGGGGGTGCTGGTGGGTGACAAATGGGACACGAGCCAGCCTGGAAACCCCCCGTGTGCGGGGCTCATCCCGGGGCAGGGGAGGAGGGGAATGTGCCCCTCTGCTGCCCTCAGGTGAGACCCCACCTGCAGTGCTGCCTCCAGCTCGGGGGGCCCAGATCAGGAGGAATGCACCTGTTGGAGTGGATCCAGAGGAGGCCACAAAGATGCTCTGAGGGCTGGAGCCCCTCTGCTCTGGGGACAGGCTGGGACAACTGGGATTGTTTATCCTGGAGAAACGAAGGCTGCAGAGCGGCCTTAGAGCCCCTTCCAGTGCCTCGAGGGGCTCCCAGAGGGTTGCAGAGGGATTTTGGCCAAGGACCTGTAGTGATGGGAGAAGGGGGAATGGCTTCCCACTGACAGAGGGCAGGCTTAGGGGGATAGAGGGAAGAAAATTTTCCCTGTGAGGGGGGAGGCCCTGGCACAGGTTGCTCCGAGGAGCTGTGGCTGCCCCATCCCTGGAAGTGTCAAAGGCCAGGATGGACGGGGCTTGGAGTAACCTGGGCTAGTGGAAGGTGTCCCTGCCCATGGCAGGGGGTGGCACGGGATGAGTTTTAAGGTCCCTTCCCACCCAAACCAGTCCATGATTCCAGGATTCTGTGCTGAGACAAGTCCCTGTGGTGGGCAGGGACTGTAAACCAGTCCATTATCCCAGTCAAAACCAAGACAACAGGACAGACACCTCCTGCTCAGTCTGGTCCTGCCCTCCCTCATGTAGCTACTGAGGGACTCTGGGAATCCAAGGGCACCAGGAAATTGGGAAGGGAGATGTAAATGTGGGGAGAACAGGGTCCCCTTTTCTACTCCCCTTTCCTTCTGGGAGTCACCACAATGCCTCCCTGTGGGTCACGACCTGAGGAGAACGGCCAGGCCCCAAATCCATTTGGAACCAGAGGGTGGGAAAAATCCCACAGCAGGGACTGCAGGAACAAGAGGAATTTCCCCAGGTGCTCCCAGCCCTGCTCAGGGGGAAGGAAGGAGACAGTCCAGGGGGGATCAGCTGCACCTCAGGCACCCTGCTCACGTCTCTCGTCCATCTCTCTCTCAAACACCACACTGGGGACATTTCCCTCTTCCAGTGATCTGCTGATACCACAATTTGGATGATCCAGAGTAGGACATTTGGTGTTGAGGGGCTGTAAATGCCTCCTTTTTGAGCGGCTACACCTCCCCTGGGCCCCTCCTCTGTCAAAGCTCCTCAATTATCCAACAAACGAGGCACGAAGCAGAAAAGGGCAAAAGGAAAATCTTCCAGGTCACTGCCGGCTCCTGGGGAAAATGCAAGGCAAATAGTCAAGTCATTCAGCTGAGATGTTTTCCCAGCTGCCCCACAATGGTCTCTTGTGTGTGGTCAGGGGCCCGTAAGGATGGAAGGTGTTGCGGAACTGTGGCCAAAGGTGAGTGGAGAATTGAGGCTGTGGCAGGTGCCGGGAGCCCCCGCTCAGTGGCTGTCCTTGATCTGTGCCCACGGGGGTCCCAGCCCAGAGGGGCCTGTGAGGCGGGTGGGGAGGGAGGGAGAGTGGGGCGGGAAGGTGCCATCCTGCTGAGGGCCAGCGCTGGGCCCAGGGCAGGGCAGGGCCATCCCTGGGGACAGGGGCACTGGGGCAGCTGTGTGCCAGGGCCAGCCCAGTGTGGAGCCAGAGCCCTGCTGGGCTGCCAGTGCCTGGCCCCCCCTGCCTGGGCCAGCTCAGCAGAGCGGGGCCCGGCTGATGCGGGAGGACACGGTGTGCCCAGCTGGGACAGGGGCAGGGCCAGCAAAGGGCATCTGCCCCTCTGGGCTCTGCTCGGGGAGGCCGTGGCTGGGCCTGCACCACTTGGGGGCTGCAGTGCCCGCAAATGGGCTGGAGCCGGGCACTGCCACCACCCCAGCACTTCCCTGGGCCCAGCCCTTGTGTGCCAGGGCCAGCATTGCCCAGTGCTCCCCAGTGCCTGCCCAGACTGGAGATCCCAGTCACCTGCCTGTGCCCATTGCCCGTCAGCCCCTTTATCTCCCAGCTCCCTGTTTCCCTGATCCCGGGCTCCTGGTGCCCCAAGAAGGGGGTCAGTGCCAGCCCTGCGTTCAGCCAAGGGGTTGGAGTGGGAACAGGGACAATTGTGCTCAGACATGCCGGGTTTGGGGCTGGGCTGAGCTCTGGGGTGTCCCAGAGGGAAAGCTCTGGGAAGGGATGGGCAGGAGGACATGGGGGGATCAGGCTTTGGGGGCTGTTGGAGGATGGATTGTGTTGTGTGGGATATTCCCCACAGGGTATGCAGCTGCTTTCAGCTCCCTGCCCACCCCCTTGGCACCCCCAGGGGCCTGGGCCCTTCCAGGGGCAGCTGCCCCGTGCAGGAAGCTGGAGGGATGCCGGGGAAGGTGGCTGGATGGGTGCCGCAGGCGGGATGGACTCTGTGCCAGGGCTGGGCTTGTGGCCAGGGCTGGGGGCTGTGCCCAGCCGGGCTTTGCCCCGGGGGCTCTCGGGGAGGGGGCAGGGAGGAGTCCCGGCAGGGATAAATGTGCTCCTGCCCTTGTGCAGCCTCAGCCAGCGCTGCCCAGGCCCAGAGGAAGATGAAGGTCGCTGTGCTCAGCGTGGCCCTGCTCTTCACCATCTTGCTGAGCCCCCCGGCAGATGCCAAGGTGAGGCCCCCATGCCACGGCCATGGGCTCAGGGATGGGCCCCTTCCCAATCCAGGGGCTCCCCAGCACTCCCCAGCACTCCCAGCCCCAGGCCAGGCCACTTTCTTCTGGCCACAATTCCCTCTCTCCTTCCCCTTCCCACAATTCAGCTCCTGCTGCTGCAGCTCCACTTCCTCACGGGATGCTTGCACCCGGCTCCGTCCTGGCACAGTCCCAACGCTTCCTGCTCTTTCTGACCCCAAATCCCACCTTTTTGGGCCTCCCCATCCCATCCTCTTGGTCCCCTGGGGCATCTCCCCACCATCTCCTCTCTTTCCCAGCCAAGGCAAAGGCCCAACCCAAACTGGGTGGAACTGGGCCAAGCCCCACTGGAGTCCAAGGAGGACAAACAAGCCCAAGCTCCACCCTGGGCTCAAGTGGGACAAGGCCTGGCCAGACTGAACTGGCACCAACTGGGAAATGCCCTGCCATGGCCCCTTCCCAGGGCCTTTCCTCCAGGCTTTGCCCTCAATGCCTTGCCTTTCCCCCTGCACTGGTGTCCCCAACTTGCCTGGGAGCCGCAATCCCAAAGAGCCCCGCTCAGCCCGGGGGGCAGCCGGGGCTGGAGGGGGTGGGGACACCCGTGTCCCCCCCAGCCCCACAAGGCCAACCCCAACCAAGCCTTTGCTCTCCTCCTGCAGCCCATTGAGGTCGACAGCGTCCAATGTGGGGAGGTAAGTCTGGGAGTTGGGGGGCACCCAGTGTGGGAAGTGGGGGGCACTTTGGGCCCCCCATCCCTTCCTGGCACTGGGGACACCCCAGTGACCAGTGACGTCTCCTTGTCTCTCTACAGGGAGGCGTCATCGGCGGCCCGGTGGGTACCAGGGCTTGTGCTGGGCCCAGACCCTCCCCTCTGGTGGCCACCACCCTCCAGGCCATCCCAGTGCTCCCCAGTCCACCCCAGTGTGCACTGGGGAGGCCCTTCCTCAGGGCCCCCACTCTATTCCCACACACCCCAGTCCACCCCACCACACACACACAGGCCATCATTCTCACACCATTTCTTCCCTTCTTTCTCCTCTAATCCATTCCCTTTCCCATTGCCCATGACACTCGTGTCCAGAAATCCCCTTCCTTGACCCCTCAGTCCCAAAGACCCTCCCAGTCCCTTCCAGTTTTCTCCCCTTCCCCATTTCTCCTGCCCCCACCCCTGCCCTGCTTCATTCCCTGGGTCCCCTCCACTGCAATCCCTTCCTCCTCACCCGCATCCCCCACAGTCCCATCCCTTCCACACCCCAATGCCCATCCTCTGGGATCCCCAATTCCCCCCACTTCACCCTCTTTGGGTCCCCTCCTCCTCCCCCCACCCTCCTGCAGGCCCTGAATTCCCCTGGCTCTCCTTGTCTCCATCCCCACCCTGGGCCCTGCAGGAACAGGGATCCCAGGGGAAACTGGGTGCAGTGGGGCTGGGGGGAGCAGAAGGGATTTTCCCCCTCAGACCAGCGGCTGGAGGGTCTGGGGACACCCGTGTCTCTCCCCCAGCCCCACAGGGGCCAATCCTGCTTAAACCTTTGCTCTCCTTCCCCAGCCAATCTCGGGACAAGGAGGAGGTGGATGTGTTGGGGTAAGTCCTGGAGTTGAGATGTCCCCAGTGTGGGAAATGGGGGGAAATGTAGTCCCCCCATCCCTCCTGGGCCTGGGAACACCCCAGTGACCAGTGACACCTCACACTCTCTCTCCAGGGAGGCATGGATATCGGTCGAGTGAAGAGGTCTGAGGTGGGTACCCCAAGTTCTGCTGGGCACAGACCCTCCCCTCTCATGGCCACCACCCTCCCCAGAATCCCAGTGTGTCCCAGTCCTGCCCAGTGTGCCCCAGTACATCCCAGTGTGTCCCAGTTCAGCCCAGTTTGTCCCAGTCCAGTCCAGTTCGTCCCAGAACCAGCCCAGTGTGTCTCTAACCCTGCCTTTGTCCCCAGCCCCCCGTGGCTGACCAGGTGGAGCTGATGCGCCAGTGACGCTCGGCTGCCTCTCTGCATGTCCAGGTGAGAAATATGGGAGGCTCCTCAGCCCCCCAAAGGAGCCTGGCAGGGCCCTGGGGGGTCCCTGAGCCCTCTGCAGTGGGCAGAGCTTGGGGACAGCAGAGGGACACGCAGGGGGCTGTCCCTGCTCCGTGTCCCGGGGCAGCTGGACAGAGCTGCCCCCAAGCCTGGCCTTGCACTGGGGGCTCTGCAGACCCCCAGGCTCACCGGGAGGGCAGGGAGGGGCTCGGGGAGGTGTCAGAGCATCCCGGGCTCAGGGGCTCTGGGGCCACATGGATCTCAGCATCCAATTCCCTTCTCCTGCCCCAGCTCCCTGCAGACAGACAGGGTGAGGACAAGGCCCCTCCCATGTCCCTGTGAACACCGGGGGTGACGTTTGGGGCTCTGTCTTTCAGGACTGGAAGTGGTGGTGACACCCGTGTCCTGGCCCCCTCCAGCGGCATGAGGAGATGATCATCCCTGGAGGACCCCCCTGATCCCCTGGGTGCCCTGGCAATTTCCCTACAAGAATCAATAAACCCCTGCAGCAAAACAAATGCTCTGTGTCTGTCTGGGTGTGTGTGTTCCCACCTCCACGGGTGCCTTCCCGTGTCCATGTGTGTTCCCACGTCCCCTGGGGCACCCGGTGGTTTGGGGGCACAGCGGGAAACAGGGTCTGACTGGGGCTGTCCAAGCACCGTCCCCAAGGAGCACAGCTTGGTGTCGGGGGCAGGGGAGGGTCAGGGACAATCAGCCAAGGCCCCTCAGTCCTTCCCTGTGCTCTGGGAGGGATGGGAAAGGGGATCAAAGGAGCCAGTGGGTGTCAAATGCCCCCAGATGTCAAGGGCCAGGCTCGGGGCTGAAGGGATGGAGAGCAGCCCTGCATCCAAGGCCATGGGGATAGTGGGGGATGAAAAGCAGGATGGGAGCCAGCAATGGGAGCTCACAGCCCACAACCCCCCGTGTCCTGGGCTCATCCCACAGCGTGGGCAGCAGGGCAGGGGGGTTCTGCCCCTCTGCTCCGCTCAGCTGAGACCCCCCTGCAGTGCTGCCTCCAGCTCTGGGCTCCTCTGGCTGTCTGCAACGCACCCACCCGCAATGGCAATGGCTTGGGGGGATTCCCCTGCCAGCCCTGGCATCTCCTGCAGCTCCATGGGCTCCTCAGCACAGCACAGACACGCACCTCTTGGGGCACTTCCAGAGGAGGCCACCCAGGGGATCCCAGGGCTGCAGCACCTCTCGCATGGAGACAGGCTGAGAGAGTGGGGGCTCTTCAGCCTGCAGAAGAAAAGCCTGTGGGGAGACCTCCTTGGGGCCTTCCAGTACTTCAAGGCAGCTTTTTAGAGACATGTGGGCAAAGGGTTCAGTAGGGCCTGTCACAATAGGACAGGGAGTGAGGGGCTTAAATTAAAAGAGGGTAAGTTCAGACTAGAGATAAAGAAGAACTATTTTCTAGTGAGAATGCTGAAACACAGGAACACATTTGCAGGGAGGTGGTGGATGCCCCATCCCTGCAAACATTCAAGGCCAGGTTGGATGGGGCTCTGAGCAAGGTGATCTAGGAAAGATGTCTCTGCTCCCCCTCCAGGGGATCCCCTGCCCTGTGCTCTTGGCTACCAGAGTGATGGGCAGCTCTCAAAGGATGCAAGTGCCCAGAGAGCAGAGGGAACACACAGGACCTCTGTTAGCAGGGACATCTTCAGGTGAGATGGGAATAGTTTGGATCAACACACTCAGGCTCCACTGTTTTGCCTCTCTGTAGTTGCACATGTTTGGAAGATATGGCATGGGCCCCTTGCACAACAAGGAATAAATGACGCTCTTCGTGCGGTGGTGAGACAAAGAGAAAGTTTATTCAAAATTCCCACTCTTAAATCCCTGTGTACCATGTGACTTCTTCAGCCAATAGAGTTATATGTGACTGCGCATGTCCCCTCGGGCCCATCGCCCTGGCACATCCCCTGTGCATCCAGACACGCCTCCTACAGAAGACACTGATAACCACAAGGTCCCACAGTGTCACAGAGTCCCCTTGGTGACAGGAGGTCATCAAGTGTCCCACAGACTTGTGGGTGTAGAGTTTTTGGAGGTGTTCGCTGACCCAATCTTCCTTGAGCAAGGCAAGGTCTTCCTTCCAACATTCCTATAGCCTGGTCTCCCGGGCCAGAGATCCCTGAGGTCTTGTCAGTGCAAAGGTGTTCAGTAACTCTGCCTTCTCTGCATCCTTGCCATGAGCAGAGCAGCTCAGGGGGCTCCTGGGGGTCTCTGCACACGAGATCCCCCTCACACTCTTAAGGGAACTTCCCAGGCTCACCATTCCCAAGACTCCCTGGCAGTCACTCTCCCACCAGCCCAGACTGGCACTGCTGACACTCAGGCCCCTTCCCAGCAGCAGCAGCTCCAGTGACCCGACGGGTCCCCTGTGACTCCCCACACCCCCCACTCTCACAGTCAGACCAGGTTTCCTCACTGCTTCCACCCCAGCTTTCCCATGGCAGAGTCTCATGTCTTAGAAACGATAAAACAATTTATTTCTTGTGAAGAAACACAAAAACAGCCTGAGCTGGTGCGTCAAGGGGGGACCCCCTAAAAAAACTCCACGAGGTTTTATTCCCTCACACTCCAAGCACATAAAACGTTCTTCCTGCTGAGTCCTGGGCTCCTGCTGTGTCTCCAGGGTCAGCAGCTCACGGCCTTTGGTCTGAGGCCCCTCACCCAGAGCTCATCCCACAGCTCCAACTGCAGCTGCTCCCTGAGCCACCTGCACCCACGGGATTCCTCAGCCCTGGGCACCACGAGGCTCCTGACAGTGTCCCAGGGTCCCTTTGGTTCCATGAGCCCCCACAGTGTCCCAGGGTCCCTTTGGTTCCATGAGCCCCCACAGTGTCCCAGGGTCCCTTTGGTTCCATGAGCCCCCACAGTGTCCCAGGGTCCCTTGGGTTCCCTGAGCCCCCCCAGTGTCCCAGGGTCCCTTTGGTCCCATGAGCCCCCACAGTGTCCCAGGGTCCCTTGGGTTCCATGAAGCCCTGTGGTGTCACAGTGGCCCCTTGGTTCCATGAGGTTCCACAGTGTCCCAGGGCTCTAAATGGGACATGATGGGGGAGGGGCACAAGATCAGGCTTGTTCTGGGAAATCTGTGGGATAACATGAAAAACTTAGAGGGACAAGGTACCCGTGAGGGCCCCTCTGAGGTGACTCTGAGATGGAACAGCCACACTGGAGCACAGTTGATGTCTCACAGAGATAAGCCAGGGACTCCTGGGATAATGGAAGCCAACAGGGAACCATCAGAGAAATCCCCTCGTAGCAAAAGGAGGCTCCAGAGGGAACAAACACCTCGATCAAGAAATTTCCCACTTCAGTCAGTTTGGTGCCAAGCTTGTTTTCACAGACAGTTACTGTCAGAGTTTGATCATGAGATCACTGAAACTTTAAGTTTTGCCAAACTAACCATGAGAAGCTTCAATGAAGAAATCCTGGGGGAACTAAAATCTGGACACATGGAATCCAGAATTTAGAGCCCTCCAAGGACATGTGAAGTAACCACAAGATAAAGAAGAGACTAACAAAGACAATTCATCCTGTGCTGGAAACTTCCTGCCTGGTATAAGTAATAATAAGACTGTTCTTGCAAAAGTTGTACTACAGTCCTAATTGGTTTAGCAGTAGAGTAGAAAGTTACAGTTTATGCAGCCTTTGACCCCCATTTTGAAGCAGCCTTTGACCCCCATTTTGAAGTATCTGTATAGTTTGCTGAGGAACAAGAGAACCCAGCAGCTGCAAGGGATAGGGAAGCCCCTGCTTTGAAGCTTTGGTGATCAACTCCCTTCATTTGTGGCCAGAATGGGACAGTTCATCGGGTTCCTGAGACGGTCCAGAGACAGGCGAGAGGGGAAGAAAGGGTAAGGAAATGTCATAATCTGGAAAGGAGTCCACAGGGAAAGACTGATGACACCAATGCCATCATGTCCTTGCTGCACGTCCAGGTCAGGCAGGATTGTGGCCAGAGGTTGTGCAATGTTCACGTGCAGAGAGCCGAGTTCCAGGCTGGGGAGAAAGAATTCCAAGGGGATTCCACGGAGAAGAAATTTTGTGTTCCAGTACAGAGTTCTTCATCTGGCAAAGCTGGACTGATGCTCCAGGCAGGAAAGGCTCTGGATGGGACTCCCAGAAACCAACACAACACTGATGCAGTTCAAACTGCATCGCCGTTATTTCAAATCCTCCCAGTTTTACAAAGTTGAGCTTCTCCAGTTTTCTCTTTCAAGGTGAACATTTCCTTAGTTTCAAACCAATCCTAAGTGTTAAACTGAATTCAGATCAGAAATATTTCTGAGCGCTTTTATTTCAAAGAGCAAATAAGCACTGGCACAATCCTTGATCCCACACCACTTCTCAAACCAGTGTTAAGCCTTGGGGGTTTGATACATTTAAAGCCCAAACTACCACCACCTATGGGAACAAAGGGAGAGAAAAGGAAGAGAGGAGAAGGCAAGAAAGAAGAGTTTTGCCAAAGGCTTGAAAATAAAAAGAGGAATTAAGAGGTCTAGTGCAGGGAAGGTGCTTTGCCTCCTCTTTTGCTTTCTTTCCTGCATGTCCTTGCTTTGCCCTCTTCCTGATCTAATTCCTTTCAAATGAGCCATCCCTTCTCTGGAACATTTCGTTGCACCCTCAGGTCCTTGATCATCTCCAGGAATCACTTTTCACAGTGCTGTCATATCCCAACCAACTGGTGTGGGAAGTTACTTCCAAGTCCTGCATAGATTTGCTAGTTCTTTTTGGAAACACAAGTCAAGTGCTAGAAGGAAAAATCAAATGAAATGTTGGCAGATCATTTTTTTCTGGGGGTAAAGCTCCTCTTGAGGATTGAAAGGGGTCTCTGGAAAATATCCAGCTCATTCTCCACTCCCCCTGACAAACATTCCAACAGGGCTAACTCAGAGCAGGGGACTTAGGACCTTCTTGAAAATCTCCAGAGGTGGGAGAGGGACTTTTTAGGGGGACAGAGAGTGACAGGACAAGGGACAATGGTTTTAAGATGAAGGAGGGCAGATTTAGATTAGATAGCATGAAGAAATCCTTCCCTGTGAGGGAGGGGAGGCCCTGGCACAGGTTGGTCAGAGAAGCTGTGTCTGCCCCATCCCTGGAAGTGTCCAAGGCCAAGTTGGAGCAGCCTGGGCTAGTGGAAGGGGTCCCTGCCCATGGCAGGCAGTGGGACTGGATGAGCTTTAAGGTCCCTTCCAACCCAAACCACTCTGTAATTCTGGAGACAGCTGGACAATCTCAATCCTCTTTCTCAAATCATCCACCACCAGTGTCAGGGACCTGCCAGCAACCCAACATTTTGGAGAACGAGCCATCCCATGCTCTGCACATGCAACAAACCTCAACCAAACCGCCTGAGCTCACCCTCAGGGCTGGGCCCACCCCTGTCAAGGCCAGGCCATTCCTCTTCCCATCTGCTGGAAGTCCAGGTTGGAAACAGGCTCCTTATTCTGCCCCAGTGTTTCACAGGGGACGACCTTCATGTCTGCTGAAGAAAACAGAGCAAAAACCACCTCAGTTCTTGCTCCTTGGGGCTCAGGCCGTCAAACTTTAGGCCCATTTCACAGGCATCGCTGACAGACCCTGGAACTTCACTGCAGCAACTGACAGGGTGGTTTGAGGAAGCCCATTCCTAAAAGTTAGGATTTAGTATGGCTCAAATTCCTGCTTAGACACTGCAGGAGAAGGGTATAGAGCCCTGTCTCTGGGTCCATCCCCGGGGTAACAACTCCCTTTGTGACCCCTCAGGACAACAACCCCCTTTATCCCACTCCCTGTGGAAACGACCCCCTTTGTGCTCCCGGGGTAACAACCCCCTTCCTTTCCCCCTAGAACAACAACCCCCTTAGTTCCCCCCCGGGGTAACAACACCCTCCAGAGCCCAAACGACGGCCGGAACGGGCCGCCCAGCGCGGGCAGGGACGGGGCGGAGGCACCGCTGGCCGCTCTCCTGAGCCCCGGGGAAGCCCCAGACCCGCTTCCCCACGCTCGGGACCCCCAACCCCGGCGCGCGTCCCCCCCACACGGGACACCCCCCGCCCTCAGTCGCCCCCCCAGCAGCCCCTGCGCGCTCCCGCCTTGCCGCCCCGCCCGTGGCCCCCGCCCCACGCACCCCCTCAGGCGCCCTCGGGGGCTTCCGAGGGAAAAAACCACAAAAACATCGAAAAAAGCTAAAACTAAACCAGCCCAATGCTCGCCTCTCCCCAGAAGAATAATTTTAATTTCATTAAATAGGCAGTGTTATAAATTAGACCACAACGGATCAATATACCAATTAGAATTTATTAATTACAGCAAGAGAATATGAGCAAAGTGCAGCGCTGGGCGACAGGGGAGTCACCGCTCCACCAACTGCCGCAATATCATGCTAAGACAGTCTCTTTTTATATCCTTTTAGTTCCGCTTTCCGTGATGTGACAATTGTACTCTGCGCATGCCTGGGCTGTTGCTAGGGGGTCTTTTCTGCCTCCCGGTGGTCGTTGAGGCTGAAGTAAGACATCTTCCTCTTTCTGCCCTTTGGTTCTTGTGGCTTTTGTCCTCCTTATATGGGTTGTTCTTGCATTTCTTGGAACATTTAGCAATCTTAAGGTATATCTTGCTTAAGCATTAGCACAGTTCTTTGTGGTTTAGCACTTGCTTCAGCTTAGCTTAGCGGTTAAGCTATACATCCTGTTTGATAAACAATACCACTCAGCATAGTCTATTACAATCTCCCCTTTTTATCTTTATGATTATTTGTTTATCAAACATTACTTTCTTGTTCCCTTTGAGAGCAAGCAAATTTTCTTTTACTATGATTACAACTATTATCACAAACACAATGCGTTATTTCACACTCATCATCAGGCTCATCAGTGGCTACAATACTGTATCTCGAAGTAAGCATTAATAATTTTACAATTTCAAAACGTTCTGTAATAAAGCGTAAAATATATTTTAAAATGCATGGTCCAAACATTAGTCCCAGTATGATCATGATTATTGATCCTGCTAGGGTTGAGAGTAGAGTGGTTAGTCATGGTGAAACATTTCTCATAACACGATCGATTGGTTTCTCTATCTCTCTTTCTTTGTTCTAACCGCTTCCTTAACTCTGCCATAGCGTCTTGTACTACTCCTGTATGGTCAGCATAGGAACAGCATTCTTCTTTAAGGGCTACACATAATCCCTCTTCTTTTAGGAATGATAGATCTAGTCCCCTTCTATTCTGTAGAACTACTTCTGATAATGACTTGACAGACGTAGCTAAGTTTTGTATGGATTGTTCTATTCTTGCTAAATCTTCATGGACAGCCAACTGTAAGTCTTGTATTTCTTTTCCCTTTACCAAAGAGGCTATTCCAGTTCCTACTCCCGCTCCTGCAAGCAACAAACCTGCTATAGTTACCGCGGTGACGGGTTCTCTGACCTGTCTAGGAAATTCTCCTTCAAAATGTTGAAATACTTCTTCTGAGGTGTGATACATGATCCTGGGTATGATAATTACTTGGATACAAAATACACTTTCATTAAAGACATTAAGAGATAAGCATGGAGTTACTCTTATGTCTGAGCATACCCATTTTGCTCCTCCTGATGGTATTACTCATTTATCACTTTTATTTCTATGTTGTCCTATGACCCATTTAGAGATAGTTTCATTACATAGGGATTGGTACTCAATAGGGATAGTTCCAATACATCTGCCTTTACCTGTTACTATTTGTATTGTTATCCCCTGAGTATGATTTCTTTGCTCCTCCCATTTGCATTCTAGAGGATTTGATCCATTTGACCATCGGACCTTATTAGGTTTTCCTATTGCTTCAAAATAAGGCGGCCTGACGTTATAACATAGCCAGCAATCTAATGTAAGGTTTGGTTACGAAGTTTGCATCAAATCCCATAAGGGGTCTTTAGGTTCTGACAGCTCAGATATAGAGGGTTCAGTAAAAGATTTAGCAGCATTGGGAGTAGGTTTAGCAGCAATCAAAGGGTTGTGTTTTTCGGGGGAAAGGGTTGGAATAACTTTTTGGGGTACCCGAGGATTTAAAATCGGATTCGGTCCTACTGGGAGAGGGTCGTAAGGGACTCTTTCTTTAATGATTTTAAAAAGGCTTCCCCTATCTGATCCGGGTTCCCAGAACCTAATTCCCCATATCCTTCCCAGTAGCCATTCATCACTTTCTGGTTGTTTGACTTTTATCTCGATTCTCCAACAAATCGGACTGTTACAAGACCCTTGTACTACCCCATCATAACCATGTCTTGGTTTAACACAACCAGGGGGTCCCCAAACTACACTTATATATTTATCTCCAGGTGTGTCCCAGTCAGATGCAATTGTCTCACAGCCCCAATAACCACAATAAAAATGCCCCGGGTAATTGCAATATCCTTTGCCAGGATTTGAGGCTGGACAAATGTAAAATGCTTTGCATTGAGCTTGTCTCATAGCCACGTGTGAACAGGTTTTTCTATAACAACCTCCAGCTTCAATGGGGACTAAGGAATGTAAATGTACTGTAAAGTTCCAACTATTCCCTGATGTAGTACGATTTTGTATGACTTTTGAATCCTGCAAATTAACAATTTTCCACATCATAGGTTCATGTGGATTTCCTGCGTATGTTGGTATTGCCAATAGTACAATAGGGACAGCGATTATGTAAACAGTGCCTAGAGAAACACTTTGACTTTTACTGATTCTTCTATTAATTTGACTATTACCAGCCCTTTTACCTTCACCAGTCCTGGGGGAGTTCGGCCATCGTGGCTTTCGTGTCTCACAGCTTAGCCTCTTCCTCTTTTCGGGGTTTCCTCCTCTGCCTCGCCTGTCGGCTCGATTGCTCCGAGTCACAGGGTGTTCCATCTTCTCGGCAGCAGGGGTCCCAAGCAGGAATATGCCCTTTTTTAGTGAGACGTACTGTATATGCGGACCACGAGGCGGCCTTTACCATGTACCCAGTACACGGCACGGCACTGATGTCCCGTCGGCACTGGACTTTGACTATATCTACTACGAAAGGAGCTGGTACTCTGAATTCTTCATAACAGAAATATTGAGGGTTGACTCCTAAATTGTAATAATCCCAATATCTGAGGGATCCCCACGGAATTCCCCTTTTTTCTAGTTGTTTTAATGCCCAATTAGTAAAATTTCGTTCTGATCGATAGCACTGATCACAGACTCCCCTAGGAGGATATCCGGATCTACAGTGCTTCCACCATTTCTCTTGGCACTTTTTACACTTGAAACAAACAAATGGATAACATTTACAACTTGGTGTATTACACCACACTCTTATATCTCGGGTATCAATGTCTTCTGGATCTGCGTGTTTCCTATATGTTATGTTAAAACCTAGTCCAACATATTTTAACAGATTCTTGTGCCCCACTTTGCGATCTTCCATAAATAATATACAAGCAGAGATAAAATGAATGCCACAATAAATGCTAGTAGACACTTAATTTCAAAAAGGTAAGGCAGCAAAGAAATTGCTCAATGTCTTTATCATAACTTATTTTCTTAAGATTAGTTTGGTGTCTCCAGGAGTGCTGACCATTTTCCAGTGTGGGGGATTCATTAGTCTTTCAATGCAACTGGCATTTGTCCATCCACGTCCTGCAGTTCGGATTGGTGTTTTTACATTTTTACAGTCTTGTTAAATATATGTACTCACAGTATATCCACTTAATGAACAACATACCAACTTTTTGGTATGTGCCTCATCTTTGTCTTAATGATGGTATATTATAGAGCAGCATTAAATATAGTAGCATTAAGATCCCCATTCACTCTTTCTACTTTTCCCAAGCTTTTGGGATGTCAGGGGGTGTGGTATTCTCATTTTATACTCAAAGTTTTCTGTCCATTCTTTAATGACTTAAATAATTTTTACTTTGTTCTTTTAGAGGAAATGCCCAGAAGGCCTCTTTTAGGTAGAATACCAAACATTTGAGTTTATTTGTTGTTCATCTTCCATGGTTAAGGGATAAGGTGATAAGCAGGAGTTCACCTGTACTGAAAGGTGGACTCCTGTTTATGGGAACTTCATTTTGAGCTCTTTTAACTGTCTTATTCTTCTTTCAAGACTTCTTAAACAACTTCCCTGTTCTCGCCTGGTCTTATCACTCTCTTTCTTTCTCTTTACATATACTCTCTGGGCTTCTCTCAACAACTCATCTAGCTCTCTATCTTGCCAGTTTTCTAATTTTTCAATTTTCTTTCTAATGTCTTCCCATGATTTTGCTACAAACTGTAGCTTAAGCAATACTCGTCCTACTGGTTCATCAGGGTTGACACTCAAATCCCCCTGGAGAGCTTTTCTCAATCTTTCCAACCATTCAGTAGGACTTTCATCCTTCTTTTGCATCTTGTTAAATGCTTTGTTGATATTTTGACCATATTCTCTAATACCCTGAATCACTATTGTTCTCAAATCTTGCATATTAGTTCTGTCGGCCGGTTCTTGGTTATTCCAATCAGGTCTTTGAAGTGGCCACTTTGTATCTGCCTGTGGTCCCTGGGCGTGCTGCTTATCCCAGACTCTCATCCCAGCTCGCCTAATCATCTTCTGTTCTTCAGTAGTAAATAATTGACTTAAGATTGATTGCATTTCATCCCAGGTGTAAAGATTGGGTCTTAGAAATTGGTCTAGTCTTTCAGCCACTCCGATGGGGTCTTCGATTAAACTCCCCATTTCGTTTCTTTTAAAGTCTCGCAAGTCTGTGGAATTTAGGGGTAGCGATACATACCCTACTCTAGGGTTGGGTCTCTCCATGGGTACTTCTCTCAAGGGATACATTTGGGTGACCTCTCTCTGACTTCTGGTTCTTCGTCTAGGGGGAGAATCTGGTTCTACATCTGATGGATAAGATGGAGGGGAGCTCCATGACTCTGAATCTTTATCAGAGTCCATTTGCTTCCTTCTTTTCCTTAAAGGAAACAGGTGGGTATTTTCACTGGCTTCTAACCATATAACGGCATAAAAACCCTCCTCTGGGCAAAAGGGTTTTTTATCGCTAACATACCAATTTAAAAGTTCACAGACCCAATTCTCAAAAGTACCATACATGGGCCAGTAGGTGCTTTTTCCTATTTTTCTACCTCCCCACACTTCAATACAATAGTAAATCATTTTTTCCCTTGATGTTTTATAAGTGCTGGAATAACAACTCCAGTTTTTTAGGAGTTTTTCCAGGGGACTATCAGGGGGAATCCCCAGCGACCTAGCCTCAAAGTCGCTTTTTACTAATCTTTCCTCCAGAGAACTATTTCCAATCTCTCTATGAGGTTCCTCTTTTTTACTATTTTTAACCTCATTCAGAGGTTCCTCTTTTTCTGCAATAGATGTGTCCCTAAGACGATTCCTTCTACCCTGAAAGCCGCAGCTGCCTAGTACAGACTGTCTTTCTCCCAGGGGGTCCTGCTTCAAGCTCCTACTCTTGGGTCCTTCCGCATATTGGATTTCCTCTGAGTTAAGGAGTCTTTTATTATTAACCCAAAGATTTAACTGTTGCCTTACCCAGCCTTCTTTTGACCCATAAACCGGCCATAAGACATTTTGTAAGATTTTCTTCCCTCCCCATATCTTAGTACAATATTTTATCATCTTCTCCTTGCCTTTTCCTAATGTCTCTAGGAAGTGTTTCCAATTGTCTAAGATATAAACTAGAGGGGTATTCTTAGGTACAGAGGGTACCCGTCCCATGGGAGTCGAAGGCTTGCTGCCCTTCGCACCCATCTTCTGGAATATCTGCAACCACACACACACTTGCTCCCCTTATTCCTGGCCCAATCCCTCGCGGGAGTTGGGAACCGCAGTACTAAAGGGTCCGCACTCGCTTGGCTCAGTGTGTCGAGCCTCTCATTCGTTATATTCCAGGAATCCCAATCCCGCCCGAACGGTAATCCCCGCGAACCAAATCGTGATATACTTACGCGTCCTGCGTCTTCGTCCGGACTTCTGTGCACAAAATATTACGGGATCTGACCGGTTCTTCCTTTGCTCAATATTCCAAATTTAGGTTCCTCGGTCAGGTTGCAGTGAACTGCCGGTCTCATACGGGGCCGCGAACAAGCGCGGGGCACCTCCCCGAAGAGCCGCAGCCCACTGTTCCTTATCCGAGTCACGGCACCAATCTGTTATAAATTAGACCACAACGGATCAATATACCAATTAGAATTTATTAATTACAGCAAGAGAATATGAGCAAAGTGCAGCACTGGGCGACAAGGGAGTCACCGCTCCACCAACTGCCGCAATATCATGCTAAGACAGTCTCTTTTTATATCCTTTTAGTTCCGCTTTCCGTGATGTGACAATTGTACTCTGCGCATGCCTGGGCTGTTGCTAGGGGGTCTTTTCTGCCTCCCGGTGGTCGTCGAGGCTGAAGTAAGACGTCTTCCTCTTTCTGCCCTTTGGTTCTTGTGGCTTTTGTCCTCCTTATATGGGTTGTTCTTGCATTTCTTGGAACATTTAGCAATCTTAAGGTATATCTTGTTTAAGCATTAGCACAGTTCTTTGTGGTTTAGCACTTGCTTCAGCTTAGCTTAGCGGTTAAGCTACACATCCTGTTTGATAAACAATATCACCCAGCATAGTCTATTACAGGCAGCACTGTGCTTGTACTCTGTAGAAAGGACTTCAAGGGCAACCTGGCCTCCAACTGCCCTGTTTCAAATGCAAACCTTTCCCTTGGAAAGAAAAAGAAGAAAAACGGAGATCCTGAGAAATTGGCATCTGTTTTCACTTCTTCCCCTCAGGCAGAAGAGCTGCTGGCTGAGGGTTGAAGCCCCAAGTGGTGCTCGGAGTCCTCCCCAGTCCCCCCCAGTGCCTCCCACAACCGGCCAGGGAGCAGGAGAGGACAAAGGAAGAGTTATTATTGTGCATCATGGAATCATGGAAAGGGCTGCGATGGAAGGGACCTTTAAGATCAGCCAGTTCCAACCCCCCTGCCGTGGGCAGAGACACCTTCCACGAGCCCAGGTTGCTCCGAGCCCCGTCCAACCTGGTCTTGGACACTTTCAGGGATGGGGCAGCCACAGAATCTGTGGCAGGTTTCCCAGGAAGGCTTTGGCCTCGGTAACAGCTGGTGCAGAATTCCTCTCTTCCAGTCCTCAAGTTGCTGAGAAGGAATTAATAATTAATGAGTAGTTCTACATCAGGCAACTTCTGCATGGATGGCTTGACAAGGAGCTTGTTTTTCAAACACAAAAAGGAAGCTTACAGAGAGTGGACGCAAAGAAAGAAAACAGAAATGTTATCTGGGCATGCAGGGGTGAAGTTGGTAAAGCCAAAGCCCAAATGGAACTGAATCAGGCCAGTGATGTCAGAGACAACAGGAAGGACTTCTTTAAGTCTGTAGGTGACAAAAGGAAAAGCAGGGAAAATGTGGGCCCATCTCTCAACAAGATGGGGGAGCTTGTTCCACAGGACAGGAAAAAAGCAGGAATACTGAATGTCTTCTTTGCCTACGTCTTTCCTGGCTTTTCCCAACCTTCAAGGATTGGGACAACTGACTCTAGGAAACCCTGTTCCAGAACAGGCCTTGGACTAGAGCACCTTAGTCTTTCTGTGATTATGTGCAGAGGGTGAGCAGTAGTGTGAGAAAAATCTCATTTATTAAATTTAGACAAATGGCAAAAGTTTGCAAAACAAAATGAATGAAACGAAAAGGAAAAATTAATTACAACACATGTTGGGTGTCCTAGGCATGCAGGATTCCCAGGAACACACCTCCAATTCAAAAGTCCCGCTTTTTAAACATTCTTAAGGTTCCACCCTGATTATGTCATAGAAGAGGTGTTCCCCTCCCCCTGGTTGGCTGTGTCGTGCTGGGAGGTGGAGTGTCCAGCAGCACAGCAGCTTCCAGGACCAGCCATGTGGTATAAGGGGTTTCCTTACCAATATTCATTTTACAGTTCCCTATTCCCGTCCCCAGGTTTCCCTGACACCGATTCCAGGCTGAATCTGGTGTCTTACAACTCCATGATATGCCTTATAGGTTAGTAAAGAAAAACTCCTACGTTAGTGATTTGTTTAATTCATTTGCTTGTAATAAAACCGATTTTTTATTTCCCACACCATCCCTCCCAGAGCCCAGGGAAGGACTGAGGGGCCTTGGCTGATTGTCCCTGACCCTCCCCTGCCCCGACACCAAGCTGTGCTCCTTGGGGACGGTGCTTGGACAGCCCCAGTCAGACCCTGTTTCCCGCTGTGCCCCCAAACCACCGGGTGCCCCAGGGGACGTGGGAACACACATGGACACGGGAAGGCACCCGTGGAGGTGGGAACACACACACCCAGACAGACACAGAGCATTTGTTTTGCTGCAGGGGTTTATTGATTCTTGCAGGGAAATTGCCAGGGCACCCAGGGGATCAGGGGGGTCCTCCAGGGATGATCATCTCCTCATGCCGCTGGAGGGGGCCAGGACACGGGTGTCACCACCACTTCCAGTCCTGAAAGACAGAGCCCCAAACGTCACCCCCGGTGTCCACAGGGACATGGGAGGGGCCTTGTCCCCACCCTGTCTGTCTGCAGGGAGCTGGGGCAGGAGAAGGGAATTGGATGCTGAGATCCATGTGGCCCCCAGAGCCCCTGAGCCCGGGATGCTCTGACACCTCCCCGAGCCCCTCCCTGCCCTCCCGGTGAGCCTGGGGGTCTGCAGAGCCCCCAGTGCAAGGCCAGGCTTGGGGGCAGCTCTGTCCAGCTGCCCCGGGACACGGAGCAGGGACAGCCCCCTGCGTGTCCCTCTGCTGTCCCCAAGCTCTGCCCACTGCAGAGGGCTCAGGGACCCCCCAGGGCCCTGCCAGGCTCCCTTGGGAGGCTGAGGAGCCTCTGATATTTCTCACCTGGACATGCAGAGAGGCAGCCGAGCGTCACTCACGCAGCAGCTCCACCAGGTCAACTATGGGGGGCTGGGGACAAAGGCAGGGTTAGAGACACACTGGGGTAAACTGGGACACACTGGGATGTACTGGGGCACACTGGGGTGGACTGGGACACACTGGGCTTGAGTGGGACACACTGGGGTGGACTGGGGCACACTGGGATGCAAGGGAGGGTCATGGCCATGAGAGGGGAGGGTCTGGGCCCAGCAGAACTCGGGGTACCCACCTCAGACCTCTTCACTCGATTGGAACTTATGCTTCCCTGTAGAGAGAGTGTGAGGTGTCACTGGTCACTGGGGTGTTCCCAGGCCCAGGAGGGATGGGAGGACTACATTTCCCCCCATTTCGCACACTGGGGACATCCCAACTCCAGGACTTACCCCAGCACATCCACCTCCTGCTATTCCCCCGAGTGGCTGGGGAAGGAGAGCAAAGGTTTAAGCAGGATTGGCCCCTGTGGGGCTGGGGGAGGGACACGGGTGTCCCCAGACCCCCCAGCCCATGGTTGGTTTCTCCTCTGAGGAGGAAAATCCCTTCTGCTCCCCCCAGCCCCACTGCACCCAGTTTCCCCCGGGATCCCTGTTCCTGCAGGGCCCAGGGTGGGGATGGAGACAAGGAGAGCCAGGGGAATTCAGGGCCTGCAGGAGGGTGGGGGAAGGAGGAGGGGACCCAAAGAGGTGAAGTGGGGGGAATTGGGGATCCCACAGGATGGGCATTGGGGTGTGGAAGGGATGGGACTGTGGGGGATGTGGGTGAGGAGGAAGGGATTGCAGTGGAGGGGACCCAGGGAATGAAGCAGGGCAGGGGTGGGGGCAGGAGAAATGGGGAAGGGGAGAAAACTGGACAGGATTGGGAGGGTCTTTGGGACTGAGGGGTCAAGGAAGGGGATTTCTGGACACGAGTGTCATGGGCAATGGGAAAGGGAAAGGATTAGAGGAGAAAGAGGGGAAGAAATGGTGTGGGAATGATGGCCTGTGTGTGTGTGGTGGGGTGGACTGGGGTGTGTGGGAATAGAGTGGGGGCCCTGAGGAAGGGCCTCCCCAGTGCACACTGGGGTGGACTGGGGAGCTTTGGGATGGTCTGGAGGGTGGTGGCCACCAGAGGGGAGGGTCTGGGCCCAGCACAAGCCCTGGTACTCACGCTGGTCACGGCTCCCTGTAGAGAGACAAGGAGACGTCACTGGTCACTGGGGTGTCCCCAGTGCCAGGAAGGGATGGGGGGCCCAAAGTGCCCCCCACATCCCACACTGGGTGCCCCCCAACTCCCGGACTTACCCCCCCGCAGGCATCGCCGCTGGCCTGAAAGGGCTGCAGGAGGAGAGCAAAGGCTTGGTTGGGGTTGGCCTTGTGGGGCTGGGGGGGACACGGGTGTCCCCACCCCCTCCAGCCCCGGCTGCCCCCCGGGCTGAGCGGGGCTCTTTGGGATTGCGGCTCCCAGGCAAGTTGGGGACACCAGTGCAGGGGGAAAGGCAAGGCATTGAGGGCAAAGCCTGGAGGAAAGGCCCTGGGAAGGGGCCATGGCAGGGCATTTCCCAGTTGGTGCCAGTTCAGCCTGGCCAGGCCTTGTCCCACTTGAGCCCAGGGTGGAGCTTGGGCCTGTTTGTCCTCCTTGGACTCCAGTGGGGCTTGGCCCAGTTCCACCCAGTTTGGGTTGGGCCTTTGCCTTGGCTGGGAAAGAGAGGAGATGGTGGGGAGATGCCCCAGGGGACCAAGAGGATGGGATGGGGGGGCCCAAAAAGGTGGGATTTGGGGTCAGAAAGAGCAGGAAGCGTTGGGACTGTGCCAGGACGGAGCCGGGTGCAAGCATCCCGTGAGGAAGCGGAGCTGCAGCAGCAGGAGTTGAATTGTGGGAAGGGGAAGGAGAGAGGGAATTGTGGCCAGAAGAAAGTGGCCTGGCCCGGGGCTGGGGGTTCTGGGGAGTGCTGGGGAGCCCCTGGATTGGGAAGGGGCCCATCCCTGAGCCCATGGCCGTGGCATGGGGGCCTCACCTTGGCATCTGCCGGGGGGCTCAGCAGGATGGTGAAGAGCAGGGCCACGCTGAGCACAGCGACCTTCATCTTCCTCTGGGCCTGGGCAGCGCTGGCTGAGGCTGCACAAGGGCAGGAGCACATTTATCCCTGCCGGGACTCCTCCCTGCCCCCTCCCCGAGAGCCCCCGGGGCAAAGCCCGGCTGGGCACAGCCCCCAGCCCTGGCCACAAGCCCAGCCCTGGCACAGAGTCCATCCCGCCTGCGGCACCCATCCAGCCACCTTCCCCGGCATCCCTCCAGCTTCCTGCACGGGGCAGCTGCCCCTGGAAGGGCCCAGGCCCCTGGGGGTGCCAAGGGGGTGGGCAGGGAGCTGAAAGCAGCTGCATACCCTGTGGGGACAATCCCACACAACACAATCCATCCTCAGACAGCCCCCAAAGCCTGATCCCCCCATGTCCTCCTGCCCATCCCTTCCAGAGCTTCCCCTCTGGGACACCCCAGAACTCAACCCAGCCCCAAACCCAGCATGTCTGAGCACAATTGTCCCTGTTCCCACTCCAGCCCCTTGGCTGAACGCAGGGCTGGCACTGACCCCCTTCTTGGGGCACCAGGAGCCCGGGATCAGGGAAACAGGGAGCTGGGAGATAAAGGGGCTGACGGGCAATGGGCACAGGCGGGTGACTGGGATCTCCAGTCTGGGCAGGCACTGGGGAGCACTGGGCAATGCTGGCCCTGGCACACAAGGGCTGGGCCCAGGGAAGTGCTGGGGTGGTGGCAGTGCCCGGCTCCAGCCCATTTGCGGGCACTGCAGCCCCCAAGTGGTGCAGGCCCAGCCACGGCCTCCCCGAGCAGAGCCCAGAGGGGCAGATGCCCTTTGCTGGCCCTGCCCCTGTCCCAGCTGGGCACCCCGTGTCCTCCCGCATCAGCCGGGCCCCGCTCTGCTGAGCTGGCCCAGGCAGGGGGGGCCAGGCACTGGCAGCCCAGCAGGGCTCTGGCTCCACACTGGGCTGGCCCTGGCACACAGCTGCCCCAGTGCCCCTGTCCCCAGGGATGGCCCTGCCCTGCCCTGGGCCCAGCGCTGGCCCTCAGCAGGATGGCACCTTCCCGCCCCACTCTCCCTCCCTCCCCACCCGCCTCACAGGCCCCTCTGGGCTGGGACCCCCGTGGGCACAGATCAAGGACAGCCACTGAGCGGGGGCTCCCGGCACCTGCCACAGCCTCAATTCTCCACTCACCTTTGGCCACGTTTCCGCAACACCTTCCATCCTTACGGGCCCCTGACCACACACAAGAGACCATTGTGGGGCAGCTGGGAAAACATCTCAGCTGAATGACTTGACTGTTTGCCTTGCATTTTCCCCAGGAGCCGGCAGTGACCTGGAAGATTTTCCTTTTGCCCTTTTCTGCTTCGTGCCTCGTTTGTTGGATAATTGAGGAACGTTGACAGAGGAGGGGCCCAGGGGAGGTGAAGCCGCTCAAGAAGGAGGCATTTACAGCCCCTGCACCCCAAGGGGATGTGATTGCCTCCACCACAGGGAATTCCATCTCGTCCTGGGTACCTCCTGCACCGGGAGCTTGCAAGATCTTTCTCCAAGCCATTCCTGTCCTTCCCTCTCTGCAGGAGACACCTCCAGAGGCTGAGGACTGCTGCCCCCTTCCCAATCCCACTGCCCTTATCCCCAGCAAGGAATCCCCAGCTGGACTCCACACCCTCCAATTCCTCACTCCTGGCCCCAGTATCCGGCCTCTTCCTTAATGATGGAGGCCAAGGGATGGAGGGCACCCTGAGCCTGTGACACTGAGCTGAGCGGGGCAGGTGACACACCTGAGGGATGGGATGGCATCCAGGGGGAACTGGACAGGCCAGAGAAATGGTCCCAGAGTGTGGAGAGAGAGATAAGGCTAAAAGTTAACACAGAATAGGAATTAGAGAGGAAAACCAGCTGCTGCTTCCCAGACAGCAAAGAGACTCCAGCTGCTGCTTCCCAGCTGGGATAAGGTCACCATGCCCCACAAAACTCCCCAGGCACCCAGAAACAATTGTAACACTTCTCAGTAGAAACCCTCAAACTCCTCCTAAACCTAAAGAAAGAGTATAAAAGAGAGTTGGAAATGGGGAAAGAATTAGAGGGAGATTTCCATTGAACCTGCTGGGATCAATGGAGGGGTTGAACCTGCCTTCCTCCCCTCAGGGACGCCTGTGCTGGGTGGGAAGTGTCAGCTCTGCGTGTTAGTCACTGCTTGGAAGGACTAGAGCTGGCTTTTGCTTCCTAATGTAGTTGTGGATTGGTTTGGTTTAGAGGTTGTGCTTTGCTTTGCTTTAACAACAATTTTGAGATTGTTCAAAGTGTGTTTTTGCAGCCAGACCCTGTCCCTGACCACCACGAACCTTTAACCTGTGCCAATTTGTATTAATAAAGAGTGTTATTCCTCAGACTGTTGGAGGGAGTCCTTTATAAAGGTGCTGCCAGTTCTGTTGATGCTGGAGTAACTGGTGGAAATATCCACTGAGGGGTTTTCCTTTGGCTGTGACGTGTCAGTGTCCGAAAAAGGGCACTGGAATTCCCCCCACCTGGTGGATCTGTTTGGTGGAGGGTTCCTGGGTGGAATATGGGACAGACTAGATGGGACTGGCAGGGTTTTGGTTTTCCCTGGGGCACCAGCAGACAAACAAATCCCCAAGAGTCGGGTGAATTCCCCTTCCCCCCGTTTGCCGGCACACACGGGAATCTGCTGAGGTTGGACAAGACCAAGGTGGTGCAGCCGGGTCAGGGCAACCCCCGGGATCGGTGCAGGCTGGGGGAGGAAGGGATGGAAGTCCCTGCTGGGAGAGGGCTCTGGGGGTGCTGGTGGGTGACAAATGGGACACGAGCCAGCCTGGAAACCCCCCCTGTGCGGGGCTCATCCCGGGGCAGGGGAGGAGGGGAATGTGCCCCTCTGCTGCCCTCAGGTGAGACCCCACCTGCAGTGCTGCCTCCAGCTCGGGGGGCCCAGATCAGGAGGAATGCACCTGTTGGAGTGGATCCAGAGGAGGCCACAAAGATGCTCTGAGGGCTGGAGCCCCTCTGCTCTGGGGACAGGCTGGGACAACTGGGATTGTTTATCCTGGAGAAACGAAGGCTGCAGAGCGGCCTTAGAGCCCCTTCCAGTGCCTCGAGGGGCTCCCAGAGGGTTGCAGAGGGATTTTGGCCAAGGACCTGTAGTGATGGGAGAAGGGGGAATGGCTTCCCACTGACAGAGGGCAGGCTTAGGGGGATAGAGGGAAGAAAATTTTCCCTGTGAGGGGGGAGGCCCTGGCACAGGTTGCTCCGAGGAGCTGTGGCTGCCCCATCCCTGGAAGTGTCAAAGGCCAGGATGGACGGGGCTTGGAGTAACCTGGGCTAGTGGAAGGTGTCCCTGCCCATGGCAGGGGGTGGCACGGGATGAGTTTTAAGGTCCCTTCCCACCCAACCCAGTCCATGATTCCAGGATTCTGTGCTGAGACAAGTCCCTGTGGTGGGCAGGGACTGTAAACCAGTCCATTATCCCAGTCAAAACCAGGACAACAGGACAGACACCTCCTGCTCAGTCTGGTCCTGCCCTCCCTCATGTAGCTACTGAGGGACTCTGGGAATCCAAGGGCACCAGGAAATTGGGAAGGGAGATGTAAATGTGGGGAGAACAGGGTCCCCTTTTCTCCTCCCCTTTCCTTCTGGGAGTCACCACAATACCTCCCTGTGGGTCACGACCTGAGGAGAACGGCCAGGCCCCAAATCCATTTGGAACCAGAGGGTGGGAAAAATCCCACAGCAGGGACTGCAGGAACAAGAGGAATTTCCCCAGGTGCTCCCAGCTCTGCTCAGGGGGAAGGAAGGAGACAGTCCAGGGGGGATCAGTTGCAACTCAGGCACCCTGCTCACGTCTCTCGTCCATCTCTCTCTCAAACACCACACTGGGGACATTTCCCTCTTCCAGTGATCTGCTGATACCACAATTTGGATGATCCAGAGTAGGACATTTGGTGTTGAGGGGCTGTAAATGCCTCCTTCTTGAGCGGCTTCACCTCCCCTGGGCCCCTCCTCTGTCAAAGCTCCTCAATTATCCAACAAACGAGGCACGAAGCAGAAAAGGGCAAAAGGAAAATCTTCCAGGTCACTGCCGGCTCCTGGGGAAAATGCAAGGCAAATAGTCAAGTCATTCAGCTGAGATGTTTTCCCAGCTGCCCCACAATGGTCTCTTGTGTGTCTGGCCAGGGGCCCGTAAGGATGGAAGGTGTTGTGGAAATGTTGCCAAAGGTGAGTGGAGAATTGAGGCTGTGGCAGGTGCCGGGAGCCCCCGCTCAGTGGCTGTCCTTGATCTGTGCCCACGGGGGTCCCAGCCCAGAGGGGTCTGTGAGGCGGGTGGGGAGGGAGGGAGAGTGGGGCGGGAAGGTGCCATCCTGCTGAGGGCCAGCGCTGGGCCCAGGGCAGGGCAGGGCCATCCCTGGGGACAGGGGCACTGGGGCAGCTGTGTGCCAGGGCCAGCCCAGTGTGGAGCCAGAGCCCTGCTGGGCTGCCAGTGCCTGGCCCCCCCTGCCTGGGCCAGCTCAGCAGAGCGGGGCCCGGCTGATGCGGGAGGACACGGTGTGCCCAGCTGGGACAGGGGCAGGGCCAGCAAAGGGCATCTGCCCCTCTGGGCTCTGCTCGGGGAGGCCGTGGCTGGGCCTGCACCACTTGGGGGCTGCAGTGCCCGCAAATGGGCTGGAGCCGGGCACTGCCACCACCCCAGCACTTCCCTGGGCCCAGCCCTTGTGTGCCAGGGCCAGCATTGCCCAGTGCTCCCCAGTGCCTGCCCAGACTGGAGATCCCAGTCACCTGCCTGTGCCCATTGCCCGTCAGCCCCTTTATCTCCCAGCTCCCTGTTTCCCTGATCCCGGGCTCCTGGTGCCCCAAGAAGGGGGTCAGTGCCAGCTCTGCGTTCAGCCAAGGGGCTGGAGTGGGAACAGGGACAATTGTGCTCAGACACGCCTGGTTTGGGGCTGGGCTGAGCTCTGGGGTGTCCCAGAGGGAAAGCTCTGGGAAGGGATGGGCAGGAGGACATGGGGGGATCAGGCTTTGGGGGCTGTTGGAGGATGGATTGTGTTGTTGTGGGATTGTCCCCACAGGGTATGCAGCTGCTTTCAGCTCCCTGCCCACCCCCTTGGCACCCCCAGGGGCCTGGGCCCTTCCAGGGGCAGCTGCCCCGTGCAGGAAGCTGGAGGGATGCCGGGGAAGGTGGCTGGATGGGTGCCGCAGGCGGGATGGACTCTGTGCCAGGGCTGGGCTTGTGGCCAGGGCTGGGGGCTGTGCCCAGCCGGGCTTTGCCCCGGGGGCTCTCGGGGAGGGGGCAGGGAGGAGTCCCGGCAGGGATAAATGTGCTCCTGCCCTTGTGCAGCCTCAGCCAGCGCTGCCCAGGCCCAGAGGAAGATGAAGGTCGCTGTGCTCAGCGTGGCCCTGCTCTTCACCATCCTGCTGAGCCCCCCGGCAGATGCCAAGGTGAGGCCCCCATGCCACGGCCATGGGCTCAGGGATGGGCCCCTTCCCAATCCAGGGGCTCCCCCAGCACTCCCCAGCACCCCCAGCCCCGGGCCAGGCCACTTTCTTCTGGCCACAATTCCCTCTCTCCTTCCCCTTCCCACAATTCAACTCCTGCTGCTGCAGCTCTGATTCCTCACGGGATGCTTGCACCCGGCTCCATCCTGGCACAGTCCCAACGCTTCCTGCTCTTTCTGACCCCAAATCCCACCTTTTTGGGCCTCCCCATCCCATCCTCTTGGTCCCCTTGGGCATCTCCCCACCATCTCCTCTCTTTCCCAGCCAAGGCAAAGGCCCAACCCAAACTGGGTGGAACTGGGCCAAGCCCAGTTGAGTCCAAGGAGGACAAACAGGCCCAAGCTCCACCCTGGGCTCAAGTGGGACAAGGCCTGGCCAGGCTGAACTGGCACCAACTGGGAAATGCCCTGCCATGGCCCATTCCCAGGGCCTTTCCTCCAGGCTTTGCCCTCAATGCCTTGCCTTTCCCCCTGCACTGGTGTCCCCAACTTGCCTGGGAGCCGCAATCCCAAAGAGCCCCGCTCAGCCCGGGGGGCAGCCGGGGCTGGAGGGGGTGGGGACACCCGTGTCCCCCCCAGCCCCACAAGGCCAACCCCAACCAAGCCTTTGCTCTCCTCCTGCAGCCCATTGAGGTTGACAGCGTCCAATGTGGGGAGGTAAGTCTGGGAGTTGGGGGCACCCAGTGTGGGAAGTGGGGGGCACTTTGGGCCCCCATCCCTTCCTGGCACTGGGGACACCCCAGTGACCAGTGATGTCTCCTTGTCTCTCTACAGGGAGGCGTCATCGGCGGCCCGGTGGGTACCAGGGCTTGTGCTGGGCCCAGACCCTCCCCTCTGGTGGCCACCACCCTCCAGGCCATCCCAGTGCTCCCCAGTCCACCCCAATGTGCACCGGGGAGGCCCCTTCCTCAGGGCCCCCACTCTATTCCCACACACCCCAGGCCACCCCACCACACACACACAGGGCATCATTCCCACACCATTTCTTCCCCTCTTTCTCCTCTAATCCTTTCCCTTGCCCATTGCCCATGACACTCGTGTCCAGAAATCCCCTTCCTTGACCCCTCAGTCCCAAAGACCCTCCCAGTCCCTTCCACTTTTCTCCCCTTCCCCATTTCTCCTGCCCCCACCCCTGCCCTGCTTCATTCCCTGGGTCCCCTCCACTGCAATCCCTTCCTCCTCACCTGCATCCCCCACAGTCCCATCCCTTCCACACCCCAATGCCCATCCTGTGGGATCCCCAATTCCCCCGACTTCACCCTCTTTGGGTCCCCTCGTCCTCCCCCCACCCTCCTGCAGGCCCTGAATTCCCCTGGCTCTCCTTGTCTCCATCCCCACCCTGGGCCCTGCAGGAACAGGGATCCCAGGGGAAACTGGGTGCAGTGGGGCTGGGGGGAGCAGAAGGGATTTTCCCCCTCAGACCAGCGGCTGGAGGGTCTGGGGACACCCGTGTCTCTCCCCCAGCCCCACAGGGGCCAATCCTGCTTAAACCTTTGCTCTCCTTCCCCAGCCAATCTCGGGACAAGGAGGAGGTGGATGTGTTGGGGTAAGTCCTGGAGTTGAGATGTCCCCAGTGTGGGAAATGGGGGGAAATGTAGTCCCCCCATCCCTCCTGGGCCTGGGAACACCCCAGTGACCAGTGACACCTCACACTCTCTCTCCAGGGAGGCATGGATATCGGTCGAGTGAAGAGGTCTGAGGTGGGTACCCCAAGTTCTGCTGGGCACAGACCCTCCCCTCTCATGGCCACCACCCTCCCCAGAATCCCAGTGTGTCCCAGTCCTGCCCAGTGTGCCCCAGTACATCCCAGTGTGTCCCAGTTCAGCCCAGTTTGTCCCAGTCCAGTCCAGTTCGTCCCAGAACCAGCCCAGTGTGTCTCTAACCCTGCCTTTGTCCCCAGCCCCCCGTGGCTGACCAGGTGGAGCTGATGCGCCAGTGACGCTCGGCTGCCTCTCTGCATGTCCAGGTGAGAAATATGGGAGGCTCCTCAGCCCCCCAAAGGAGCCTGGCAGGGCCCTGGGGGGTCCCTGAGCCCTCTGCAGTGGGCAGAGCTGGGGGACAGCAGAGGGACACGCAGGGGGCTGTCCCTGCTCCGTGTCCCGGGGCAGCTGGACAGAGCTGCCCCCAAGCCTGGCCTTGCACTGGGGGCTCTGCAGACCCCCAGGCTCACCGGGAGGGCAGGGAGGGGCTCGGGGAGGTGTCAGAGCATCCCGGGCTGGGGGGCTCTGGGGGGCCACATGGATCTCAGCATCCAATTCCCTTCTCCTGCCCCAGCTCCCTGCAGACAGACAGGGTGGGGACAAGGCCCCTCCCATGTCCCTGTGGACACCGGGGGTGACGTTTGGGGCTCTGTCTTTCAGGACTGGAAGTGGTGGTGACACCCGTGTCCTGGCCCCCTCCAGCGGCATGAGGAGATGATCATCCCTGGAGGACCCCCCTGATCCCCTGGGTGCCCTGGCAATTTCCCTGCAAGAATCAATAAACCCCTGCAGCAAAACAAATGCTCTGTGTCTGTCTGGGTGTGTGTGTTCCCACATCCACGGGGTTCTGCCCCTCTGCTCCGCTCAGCTGAGACCCCCCTGCAGTGCTGCCTCCAGCTCTGGGCTCCTCTGGCTGTCTGCAACGCACCCACCCGCAATGGCAATGGCTTGGGGGGATTCCCCTGCCAGCCCTGGCATCTCCTGCAGCTCCATGGGCTCCTCAGCACAGCAAAGACACGCACCTCTTGGGGCACTTCCAGAGGAGGCCACCCAGGGGATCCCAGGGCTGCAGCACCTCTCGCATGGAGACAGGCTGAGAGAGTGGGGGCTCTTCAGCCTGCAGAAGAAAAGCCTGTGGGGAGACCTCCTTGGGGCCTTCCAGTACTTCAAGGCAGCTTTTTAGAGACATGTGGGCAAAGGGTTCAGTAGGGCCTGTCCTAATAGGACAGGGGGTGAGGGAGTTAAACTAAAAAAGTGCAAGTCCAGACCAGAGATAAAGAAGAACTATTTTCTAGTGAGAATGCTGAAACACAGGAAGACATTTGCAGGGAGGTGGTGGATGCCCCATCCCTGCAAACATTCAAGGCCAGGTTGGATGGGGCTCTGAGCAAGGTGATCTAGGAAAGATGTCTCTGCTCCCCCTCCAGGGGATCCCCCGCCCTGTGCTCTTGGCTACCAGAGTGATGGGCAGCTCTCAAAGGATGCAAGTGCCCAGAGAGCAGAGGGAACACACAGGACCTCTGTTAGCAGGGACATCTTCAGGTGAGATGGGAGTAGTTTGGATCAACACACTCAGGCTCCACTGTTTTGCCTCTCTGTAGTTGCACACAACGTTTGGAAGAGACTGATAACCACGAGGTCCCACAGTGTCACAGGGTCCCCTTGGTGACAGGAGGTCATCAAGTGTCCCACGGACTTGTGGGTGTAGAGTTTTTGGAGGTGTTCTCTGACCCAATCTTCCTTGAGCAAGGCAAGGTCTTCCTTCCAACATTCCTATAGCCTGGTCTCCTGGGCCAGAGATCCCTGAGGTCTTGTCAGTGCAAAGGTGTTCAGTAACTCTGCCTCCTCTGCATCCTTGCCATGAGCAGAGCGGCTCAGGGGGCTCCTGGGGGTCTCTGCACTCGAGATCCCCCTCACACTCTTAAGGAAACTTCCCAGGCTCACCATTCCCAAGACTCCCTGGCAGTCACTCTCCCACCAGCCCAGACTGGCACTGCTGACACTCAGGCCCCTTCCCAGCAGCAGCAGCTCCAGTGACCCGACGGGTCCCCTGTGACTCCCCACACCCCCCACTCTCACAGTCAGACCAGGTTTCCTCACTGCTTCCACCCCAGGTTTCCCATGGCAGAGTCTCATGTCTTAGAAACAATAAAACAATTTATTTCTTGTGAAGAAACACAAAAACAGCCTGAGCTGGTGCGTCAAGGGGGGACCCCCTAAAAAAACTCCACGAGGTTTTATTCCCTCACACTCCAAGCACATAAAACGCTCTTCCTGCTGAGTCCTGGGCTCCTGCTGTGTCTCCAGGGTCAGCAGCTCACGGCCTTTGGTCTGAGGCCCCTCACCCAGAGCTCATCCCACAGCTCCAACTGCAGCTGCTCCCTGAGCCACCTGCACCCACGGGATTCCTCAGCCCTGGGCACCACGAGGCTCCTGACAGTGTCCCAGGGTCCCTTTGGTTCCATCAACCCCCACAGTGTCCCAGGGTCCCTTGGGTTCCATGAGCCCCCACAGTGTCCCAGGGTCCCTTTGGTTCCATGAGCCCCCACAGTGTCCCAGGGTCCCTTTGGTCCCATCAGCCCCCACAGTGTCCCAGGGTCCCTTGGGTTCCATGAAGCCCTGTGGTGTCACAGTGGCCCCTTGGTTCCATGAGGTTCCACAGTGTCCCAGGGCTCTACACTGGACATGATGGGGGAGGGGTACAAGATCAGGCTTGTTCCATGAAATCTGTGGGATAACATGAAAAACTTAGAGGGACAAGGTACCCGTGAGGGCCCCTCTGAGGTGACTCTGAGATGGAACAGCCACACTGGAGCACAGCTGATGTCTCACAGAGATAAACCAGGGACTCCTGGGATAATGGAAGCCAACAGGGAACCATCAGAGAAATCCCCTCGTAGCAGAAGGAGGCTCCAGAGGGAACAAACACCTCGATCAAGAAATTTCCCACTTCAGTCAGTTTGGTGCCAAGCTTGTTTTCACAGACAGTTACTGTCAGAGTTTGATCATGAGATCACTGAAACTTTAAGTTTCAAACTAACCGTGAGAAGCTTCAATGAAGAAATCCTGGGGGAACTAAAATCTGGACACATGGAATCCAGAATTTAGAGCCCTCCAAGGACATGTGAAGCAACCACAAGATAAAGAAGAGACTAACAAAGACAATTCATCCTGTGCTGGAAACTTCCTGCCTGGTATAAGTAATAATAAGACTGTTCTTGCAAAAGTTGTACTACAGTCCTAATTGGTTTAGCAGTAGAGTAGAAAGTTACAGTTTATGCAGCCTTTGACCCCATTTTGAAGCAGCCTTTGACCCCCATTTTGAAGTATCTGTATAGTTTGCTGAGGAACAAGAGAACCCAGCAGCTGCAAGGGATAGGGAAGCCCCTGCGTTGAAGTTTGGTGATCTACTCCCTTCATTTGTGGCCAGAATGGGACAGTTCATCGGGTTCCTGAGACGGTCCAGAGACAGGCGAGAGGGGAAGAAAGGGTAAGGAAATGTCATAATCTGGAAAGGAGTCCACAGGGAAAGACTGAGGAATCTCACCAGTGAGTAAATGTGGGAACTGGGGGAAAGCAAAAGGAAAATGCCCAAGGGGCACAAAAGGCCAGTGCCCATGAGGGGCAAAAATCCAGATAGGGGATGTGGCAAAAAGGGTGACAACTCTTATATTCCTCCAGATATTCCCCTCGGTAAAATGTTGGAATTCTGTGGTGATGCATGGTTCAAGCAAATTTCTCCCATAAAACTAGAGCATATGAAAGAAGGAGAAAACCAAAGCAAGAATAAATAGGAAATGAACTCAACTCAAAAGAGAGATTATAAGTCAGAATAACAATTTAATAAAATAATACAATAAGTACAATTATACAGACAAACAATTGGTTTTAACCCACAAAACCCAAATATATAACCCAGCACCCTGGGGCATGAACAGAGTGGTGTTCTTTGGGCCCCCTGAGTCCAAAGGAAAAGGTGAGGGGAAAACCTGTTGGTGAGAGTGCTGGTGCAGTCTGGTCAAAAGTGGGGATTGCAGTCCAGTTGAGGGTGGTGGTCTCAGTCTGGTTGAGAGCGATGAGCTGCAGTCTTCCTCTGGATCCCACGAGTGGTAAAAAAGGTTCCAAAACTCCAAGTTTATATATTCTCCAGTTCAGGTAGGAATGCTCAGTCCTTCCCTCAGAGTGGGGTATTCCATAAAAAGGTGTGAGGACAGGAACATATTCCTATCTTGCAGGCCTCTTAATGCCTAGTTTATAGCCTGAGGAGTCAGGCTCTATGTGCAGATGTTGTAAATGCTCTATTGATAACAGTTTCTGGGAAATGGCATGGAAGGCTATAGAATACACAGTTTTGGGTTACACCCATCCAGTGATGAACTGGTCTCAGCTGTCCTAACTAGGACATCGGGACACTGCAGAAACTCCTGAAAACAGAGGAACCTGAGACTCTGCAGAACCTGACAGCAGAAAGGAGCCCTCGGGACACTGCAAAACCTCGTGGAATGAAGGGACCACTGCTTCACCTCTGGGTCTCGTGGAATCAAAGGAAACCTGGGACACTGGGGAAACTCATGGAAGCAGGGAGACCCTGGGACACTGTGGAGCCTCACGAAATCGAGGGGCCATTGGGACACTGCAGGACCTTGGGGGGCCAAAGGAACCCTGGGCTGCTGCAGAACCTCACGGAGCTGGGAAGCTGCTGTGTGGGGCCCCCCACGACGAGTGGCTGAGGTTGCTGAAGGAGAAGGTGAATGAAGCCAATTTGCAGAAGTGGAAGCCGTGGGCAATGGCACTGAGCCCCCTTGCCACGGTCAGTTACCATGGCAACCATCGTATGTTCCCATCGTGTGTTGGGTTAAAAGTAAACCGGAGGGAGAAATGAACCCACCCGAGGGATTACAAGTCAGACTTACAATTTACTGAGAAGATGACAAGAAATACAATGATACAGAGAAAACTGGTTCTAACCCACACAAATAGCTGTATAAGCCAGCAGCCTGGGACAAGAACAGAACAGTGCTGAGCACCACGTGGCCCCCCAGGGTGCAAAGGACAAGGGAAAGCTGTTGGTGCAGATGATGGTGGCAGTTGTGTTGAGGTAATGATGGCAGTCCTGTGGAGAGTGCCAATCCCAGTCCTGTTGGAGTTCTGGTCCTCCTCTCCATGCCACGAGTGGTAGCAGAAGTCCCCAGAGCCCAAGAGTAAATGTGCTCAGGTTCAGGTGGGGATGTGCAGCACCTCCCCCAGGGCGGGGAGTTTCCCAATGGATGATTTAACTCTGTGAGTCCCGGGGTATTTTTGGAGCGTGTGATGGTCTGGGTGTGCAGCTGCCTGTTCTGCCAGTCCAAGGCGGCCCATTGGCAGAGATGACCCCTCAGGCTGGGGGTGAAGGTGCTAATGCCTCCCCGAGGGGAGTTATCCCAGCTGAGTCCTGGGTGTGAAGACAAAGGAACACTCCTTGCACAGTTCTTTCCCAGCCAGCTGGTAGGCTGAGGTGTCAGGTGGTCCCTGGGCAGCTGCTGCAACAGATCCATTGTTAAGAGTCCATCAGAAATGCCACAGAGGGTGTAGAATACACAGTTTTGGTTGTAGCCACCCAGTGATAAACTGGTCCCGGTTCTTGCAACTAGGAGAGATTGCTAGGGTCGGTTACCATGGCAACCATCATACACTCCCATTGCTATGGTAAGTTACCATGGGAACCAGCATACATTCTCACTGCCGCGGTCAGTTACAATGGCAATCATCACACATTGCCATAGCTGTGATTGGTTACCATGGCAACCATCATACATTCCTGGTGCTATGGTTGGTTACCATGGCAACCCTCATACAGTGCCATTCCTACAGTCAGTTGCCATGGCAAACAGCATAGATTTTCATTGCTATGGTCAGTTACCATGCAAACTATCACACATTCCTGTTGCTACAGTCAGTTACCATGGCAACCATCATACAGTCCCATTGCTATGTCAGTTACTATGGGAACCATCATACACTCACACTGCTATGGTCGGTTACCATGGCAACCCTCATACATTCCCACTGCTATGGTCAGTTACCATGGCAACCCTCATACATGCCATTGCTACAGTAAGTTACCATGGCAACCATCACACATTCCCATTGCTACGGTCAGCTACCATGACAACCATCATACATTTCCATCACTACGGTCATTTACCATGGCAACTATCATAGTTCCCACTCCTACGGTCAGTTACCATGGCAACCATCACACATTGCCATTGCTACGGTCACCATACGTGATGGTTTCCCACCATTTCCACTGCTACGGAAACCATAAGTCATTGCCGTAACTACGGTCGGTTACCATAGCAACTGTCATACTTCCCACTGCTATGGTCAATTACCATGGCAACCAGCATACATTCTCATTGCAACGGTCAGTTACCATGGCAACCATCATACATTCTCATTGCTATGGTCGGTTACTATGGCAACCAGCATACATTCTCATTGCAACGGTCAGTTACCATGGCAACCAGTATACATTCTCATTGCTATGGTCAGTTACCATGGCAACCAGCATACATTCTCATTGCTATGGTCAGTTACCATGGCAACTATCATACATTCCCATTGCTATGGTCGGTTACTATGGCAACCACCAGACATTCCTGTCGCTATGGTCAGTTACCATGGCAACCATCAGACATTCCCATTGCTATTGTCAGTTACCATGGCAACCATCATACAGTCCCATTGCAACGGTCAGTTACCATGGCAACCATCATACATTCCACTCCTACAGTCAGTTACCATGGAAACCATCATACATTCTCATTGCTACGGTCAGTTACCACGGCAACCATCATCCACTCCCATTGCTACGGTCAGTTACCGTGGCAACCATCAGACATTCCCATTTCTATGGTCGGTTACCATGGCAACCATCACACATGCCATTGCTACAGTCTGTTACCATGGCAACCATCAAACATTCCCATTGCTACAGTTGGTTACCATGGCAACTATTCTACTTCCAACTGCTACAGTCAGTTACCATGGCAAATTATCATCCACTCCCATTGCTACGGTCAATTACCATGGCAACCATCATACATTCCCATTGTTACAGTCTGTTACCATGGCAACCACCATACATTCCCATTGTTACCGTCAATTACCATGTAAACCATCACACATTCTTCTTTGCCACAGTCAGCTACCATGGCAACTATCATGCATTCCCATTGCTACGGTTGGTTACCATGGCAACTATCATGCATTCCCATTGCTACGGTTGGTTACCATGGCAACCAGAATACATTCCCATTGTGTCAGTCAGTTACCATGGCAACCATCAAACATTCCCACTGCTATGGTCAGTTACCACAGCAACCATAACACATGCCAATTGCTACCGTTGATTACCATGGCAACCATCATACATTCCCATTGCTACGGTCAGTTACCATGGCAACCATCAGACAGTCCCATTGCTAGAGGTCAGTTATCATGACAACCATCATACTTCCCACCGGCACAATCGGTTACCATGGCAACCATCAGACATTCCTGTCACTACAGTTGTTACCATGGCAACTATCACACTTCCCACTGCTATGGTCAGTTCCATGGCAAACATCAAACAGTCCCATTGCTACCGTCAGTTACCATGGCAACCATCAGACATTCCCATTGCTATGGTCGGTTACCATGGCAACCATCAGACATTCCCATTGCTACGGTCAGTCACCACAGTGTCCTGGTTAGGGAGCAGAGGGGGCAGTTTAGCGCTTTGTGGGTGTCACCAAGTTATTTATCCTGTACCATCCATGCCATCCCTAGGGCTGTGCTTTCAGCAGGAAAAGCCGGGGCTCTGCACCGCAACTGCTCCATCCTGCCCCGCTCTCTGCAGGGCAGGGACTGTCAGCATCACTCCTGTGCTCCCCGTCCTCCGTCTCGCTGCTCCCCCTCATGTTTTCCCCGGATTGGGACGATGGACCTTTGGTGCTGAAAGGGGAAACCACGACGGGCCGTGGTGCTGAACCACAGCTCTGAGCAGGACGGGGCGGTTGGGGGGCAGCCTCAGCCCCCTCAACCCTTGGGTTGGGAGGAGAAGAGAGGAGCCAGCGCGGGACTGAGCCCAGGGAGCGGCTGCGCCACACGGTCGGGATGACCCAGCTCCCGGGGCTTGGCTTGTCCTTGGTTCTCCTTGTTGTCGGGCTGAGGGGTTGGACACGTTACCCTTGGGAGCTCCCCCACCGCATTGCCTTTGTCCGGGGGTGCCGCGCGGACACGTCACTCGGGGAGCACCCAACATCTTGTCTGTGTGCCCCATGGTGACCCCCTTTTGGGAGTGAAACACCTTCTCTTTCTGGATACTTTTGCTGCTGATATTGCTGTTGTGACTGTGCGTGTCTTATTCCATTGCTCTGTGCTTTTAGTGAATTGTTATCTCCACCCAGAGTCTCTCATTTTTTGTCCCTCCCTCACCGGAAGGGGCGTGAGAAAGGGAGTGACTTATGTGAATTTTAATTTCCTGATGGTGCTAAAACCACCACACCTGCCACGCACCAGGAAAGATGGAATGATGCAGTGGGTGCTGGGACCTGCCAACATTGGGATGCACATTTAGCAAAGGCCCCCTGGTCACTCAGCACCGGGGGATGTGCCAATCAGGCTGGCCCTGTCCAGTCCAAGTTTTTACGTGCCATGGAAAGGGATAAAGTTCCTGTAGTGCACATTAAAAACATGCTGAGAAGACAGTCTGGGTTATTCCTGCTTCAGGCAAAGGGAAGTGCACCCGTGGGATTCACGTTGCTCAAGGACATGGATGCACTTGGTGGGGAAGGAGGGAAAGATGGGAAATCCAGTGTGTGCCTCGAAGGGACTGGATTTTGGGTGAGAACAGCCAAGGAATTCAGGTGTGTTACGGTGGTAACTCTCTAACACTGCATTCTCACTGCTGTGGCGACTCTTTGCCGTGTCAGGGGTATTACAGTGAAAATCACTGAGAGAAATGAACAATGAGCTTGGAGGAGACCAGACAAGCACAGTGGTGATGGAACAAGAACTGGCTGCAACAGGCAACAATCCCACAGTAGACAGCATTTTTCCTGCCCTGAAAGAGTATTTTGGCAGATGGAGCCTAAAATCCTGGACTAAATGAACTCAACAGACTTTCATAGACTAAGCAATGAGATCTGTGGGTTTATATCAAATGATAGGCAAGGTGATGGTGGAATGTATTGGAAAGTGTGGGATCTGACATGGTGTAAATGGTGTGGAACAAGGGGTGGACACCAGCCTTGTCTTGGCTGTTCTTCCTAGTAGATAGAGTTAATCTTCCTATAGATTAACTACAGATTAATGCTGAGATAGAGTTAATTTTCTTCCTAACTAGAGAGTTAATTTTCTTCCTAGTAGCTGGTGCAGGGCTGTGGTTTGGATTCCATGAGAGAACAACGTTGATCACACACTGATGGTTTGGTTGTGCTTACCCTAATCAAGGACTTTCCAGCTTCCTGTGCTCTGCCAGGTGCACAAGAAGCTGGGAGGGAGCAGGGCCAGGACAGCCGACCTGGACATTCCAAAGGGATATTCCACACCACAGAACATCATTCCCAGTGGATACATGAGGAGGGGTTGTGCAGGAGGGGCAGATCACTGCTTGGGGTGTGGGGCACTGGGCAGTGTGTGTGAGCAATCATGCTGAGCATCACTTGTTCCTCTGGGGTTTTATTCCTCTCTCTCTTTCTTTTGTCTCCCTTTTCAATACAGTTATTATTACAGTTACTACACTTATTATTATTTTCATACTTTACTTTGTTTCAGTTATTACATTTTTCTTAACCCACAGGTTTTGCCTTTTCTTGATTCTCCTTCCCCTGTCAGTGCAGGGGGAGGTCGGGGGACTGAGGGAGCAGTTCTGTGGCACTTGGCTGCTCACTGGGGTTAAACCACACAAAAAGGGAATGCACAGGAGTGGAGACCCTGCTGGGATGTGCTTTTGATATGGTTTGAAGCTGGCTCCCTGCCAAGTCTCCAAACCTTACCACCAGAAGTGTGTCCCCCCCCAAACCTCAGGGAGAAGAGGGAGAAAAAAAAACTAAGAAACGAGAGAGAGACAACCAAAGTGAGATATATAAATATATTTACACTTATACACAATTAAAATATACAATTTCACAAGGGAAAGGGAAGGGGGAAGGGAAAAAAGGAACAAAACTAAAATAAAATATATAGATATCCCAATTAGTGACCCAATATCTAACAACTAAAAGAGTTAGCAAAGAAAATAGCTCACTACTCTCCTGGGACAACCGAGAGTTGCTCCAGAACGATCGCCGGCAACCTCCGTCTCCCAAGGTCGGCAAGGCCTAACCAGGCCTCGCTCCCCAACACGGCAGATCAACAGCAGGGAACCTGCACCTCCAAGCCGCCGGAAGGAAAGAGAGCGAAGGCCTCTCCTCCTTTCTTCTTATAGTCTGGCTTACGTAAAAATCGTAGGGAATACTGGGTAAATCTGGGCCCTTCCTTGGTTACAAACTGGTCACCAAGGAAGGCCTCGCCCAAACCACCACAGCTTTGTATTCAGGAACTGCCCAGCACCAGCTGGATAGAGAAGGGCCAGACCTTATGTCCCTGCAGGGCTGGGATTCACTCCCTGGCCCAAAGGCACCCAATGTGTCTGAGGAGCCCTGGGTGGTGCCTGTCACACAACTGCTGGGAATGGGGATGGGGTCCCTGCACAGGCCCTGTGCTGTCCATGGCAGCTGCTGCACTTGTGCTGCAGAGCCCTGGCACCTCCCCTGGCACTACAGGCCCCTGTTTGGGTACGAAATTCAGGTTCAGCTGCCCTGAATTATGTTCAGCAATGAAGGGATGTCCATGAGACAACTGCCATTGTACCCTAAGGATGTGTAGAAAATACCCTGATAAAGAACAGGAGAGAGACCTCCCTCCCTGCATTTGGTCAGCTGAGCACCTCTGTGGGCTGCCCTGGACAGAAGGAACAGTGACAGGTTCCCCTGTCATACATGTGGGCACCTTCTGCCACTGAAGTTGGCCAAAGCAATGTCCCAGCAGCCTCCAAGAAGATCCCACAGCTGCTGCCCTGTCCCTAGGAACTGCTCCATTGGAGCCTGCAGTTCCCAGCAGGAATCTCGGTCACCTCTGGCCCCTCAGAAGTGACCAGGGCTTTGTGTCCCAGCAGGTGACTCCTGGCTTTGGTCTTCATTCATTCCCACGGGAGGTGGGACAAGGAGTCTAAGACAGTTTAAATAATTGCCCCATCCACTTTGTGGCTACAAAGCTGAATTTGACACAACTCTAGCTATATATAGGGTTCAGGGAAGGGGGGACATACATTGTATTCACATTTGAGGTTGAGGGTCCAGGAAGCACAGGGAGATATTTTTCTTCAAACAGATAAACAGATATTTCTTTATCACAATTACAACAGGAGATGGGGTAAACAAGGTGGTAAAAGGATTTTCGTGGAGACAGCAAGTCTGCTTAATTAAAAGATAGTATAAAAATATCAGGTGGTATATGTAAACAAGCTTTCCTTGTCTGTGTTTCAATTCCATGGTTTCTGGCTAAGATAATTTCTTATCTCTGCAGTGTCATCTGCCCCAACAGGAGTCACCTGCAGGTGCCTGTTTTGGGCCCACTGAACTGGGGCAGGAGGAATCCCACCCCATGGGGGCTGTGGAGGGAGCTGAGTGTCCTTCTGGCCCCAGGTCTGCAGAGCCACAATGAGACACCTCTGTTGACTCAGCTGAGTCCCTTCCCTCAGTGCAGGTGAAGGAGATCCCTCCTGGGCACTGTCTGGGTTTCCTGTCTAATGATGGGACAGGAAAAGGGG
>NW_021937707.1:0-5007 GCF_001715985.3 Manacus vitellinus
GTGGCTGCCCCTGGATCCCTGGAAGTGTCCAAGGCCAGGTTGGATGGGTCTTGGAGCACCCTGGGCTGGTGGAAGGTGTCCCTGCCCATGGCAGGGGTGGCACTGGATGGGCTTTAATGTTCTTTCCAACCTAAACCATTCTGTAATTCCATGATAAACAGCAAAGTAAACAGGAAATTAGCAGTAGATATTTACAGGTGGACACAGAATTTTCATTAATCTTAATACACTGCTGTGAAAAACCTTAATTACCAGCTAATTGTTGGGTGTCTTAGATCAGCAGAACTTCAAATTACTGAACTTATTTGTCAACTCAGACACATTTCTTGAAGAAATGACTCGAGTTTTGTTGTGGTTTATCCAGTTACCTCATTCCAGGACTTGAGGGAAAAAGAGAACAAAATCGCCAACCAGTTCATGACCCAGGGAGTTTCTGTCAGTAACTCTGTCTGATTTTGTGATACTCAGTGCAGCTCAGGTGCTGGTTTTCAAGAAAGGAAAGAAAGAAAAAAAGAAAAAAAAAGGAAGGGAGGGAGAGAGGGAGGGAATGAAGAAAGAAGCAAGGAAGGAAAGAAAGGAAGGAAGGAAAGAAAGGAAGGAAGAAAAAGAGAAAAGAAAGAAAGAAGGAAAGGGAAAGAAAGAAAGGAAAGAAAGAAGAAAAGACAGAAAGAGAGAAAGAAAGAAAGGAAGGAAAGAAAGAGAGAAAGAAAAAGAAAGAAAGGAAAGAAAGAGAGAAAGAAAAAGAAAGAAAGGAAAGAAAGAGAGAAAGAAAAAGAAAGAAAGGAAAGAAAGAAGAAAAGACAGAAAGAGAGAAAGAAAGAAAGGAAGGAAAGAAAGAGAGAAAGAAAAAGAAAGGAAAGAAAGAGAGAAAGAAAGAAAGGAAGGAAAGAAAGAGAGAAAGAAAAAGAAAGAAAGGAAAGAAAGAGAGAAAGGAAAGAAAGAAAGAGAGAAAGAAAAAGAAAGAAAGAGAGAAAGGAAAGAAAGGAAAGAAAGAGAGAAAGGAAAGAAAGAGAGAGAGGAAAGAGAGAAAGAAAGAGTGAAAGAAAGAAAAAGAGAGAAAGAAAGAGTGAAAGAAAGAAAGAGAAAGAGAGAAAGAAAGAGTGAAAGAAAGAAAGAGAAAGAGAGAAAGAAAGAGAGAAAGAAAGAGAAAGAGAGAAAGAAAGAGAGAAAGAGAGAAAGAAAGAGAGAAGGAAAGAAAGAGCGAAAGAAAGAGAGAAAGAAAGAAACTGTTGTCAGTTTTACAATGGAACAAGATCCCCTGGTTCACAGCCTCCTGTGAAAGAAACCATTTCCCTGCCTTTACTGACATCCGAGCACTTCCAGGTATTTTTGCCAGGGCTTTATAAACTGTTCTTGCTACTGTCACGTCTCCTGCTTGGCTGGGCCTTTGTGCAGTAAGAATAGCACTACACAGGACTATTCCCACCACACAAACATCTTGGCAAGTGAGTTAATTTATCAGTATATTGCAAACACACCACCTAATGACCCACCAGCCCATTTCCTGCACTTGGACTCCTGTTCCAGCATTCATGGCTGTCCAAAGCCCTTGTTCAGGTTGATATCTAATCACTTGGCAGGATCTATTGTAATGTAAATACAGGAAAACCCTCGGTAATTGGCCACCTTCACTGGGCTACCTTCCCTCCTGGAAAGGCATCCCAGAAAATGTGTAATGGACTCTGAGCAGCTGATCTCCATCTTCCCCAAAAAGCCACCGTGAAAGCACTTTCTGTGGATTGTTTGCACCTCAGAGGCTGTTACTGAGATGTTTGCAGTGTCAGAGACCAGTCATAGAATCATGGGATGGTTTGGGTTGGAAGGGACCTTAAAGATCATCCCATTCCACTCCCTGCCATGGGCAGGGACACCTTCCACCAGCCCAGGTTGCTCCAAGCTCCATCCAACCTGGCCTTGGACACTTCCAGGGATCCAGGGGCAGCCACAGCTTCTCTGGGCAACCTGGGCCAGGGCCTCAAAGGGAAGAATTCCTTCCTATTATCCCATCTAACCCTGCCCTCCCTCAGTTTGAAGCCATTCCCCCTTGTCCTGTCTCTACATCACCAGAAATCACCCCAGTCTGGTCCCAGATCCTTTTCTGTTATTCCTGGTCTCAGCAAATCGCTTAAAAATTGCATTTTGGTTTGTTTTTTAAAAACAAAGCTGTTGTTTTAACCTTTATCAATGCAGAAAAACCCTCTGCCACAATTCAAATCCACACAAAACACCTGGCAAAGGTGACTGGCCCCAAAAGGAAGGTTCAGGGTGAAATCAGGGGAAATGCTGAAAAGCTCCCAGCTCTGGAGGTGCTACAAGGTAATAATATAACAGCAAACAGTCTTTTTTTTTTTTTTTGCCAGATTAAGAGTAAGATTACCTCACAGGTCTTGTCATTACTTTTTTTTTCAGTGTGTTGGGCCATATTTTGCACTGGGGAGACCCATAACTTTCTGGTTTAACAGGAATCCAGTGCTTTTCTTCCTTGGGATGGTTTTATCCCAGAATTTATGTGCGTGGGACTTGATTATAACACAAAATGGGAGGGCTGGGCTTCTTTGTTCGTGATTTTGATTTTTAATTGTTTGGACACGCTGTGGAATGATTTCATCCTGTGAGGATTTTTAGAAGGAAATGTCTTGATTTGATGTTCCTGGCAGGCAATGATCACAATCCATGAGTGGCAGGGAAGCTGCTCCATGCCCTGAATCCTGAAGGAATGGAAGTTCCCCAAAACCCACTGGAGGAGGTGGAAATATCCTTGTTAACCCTAATGCACCTTCAGCCAGGACTTCAGGTAAAAAATACCAGGACTTAGCCTATATTTCTTTACATAGGATTGGGGAATAGGGTTCTAGAAACTGGTTTTCCAGTGTCTGTGCATAGGTTGTACAGAGTGCTAAATCTGCTCAAAAGCTAAATGCCCATTCTGGGACAAAATTCTGATAATTTCTCTTTTTTAATTTTTTTAAATAAATGTTTTAACATCAAACCTCCAGTTTCACTCTATCACTGACACTTGTAAAAAAAACCCACTGGGGTGGTTTGTTTCCCTGGCCATGCACATTTCAAAAAAACGTGATGAAATTTGATTTTGATGAGGTCAAAACATTGCAGTGCAACTTAAAATATTGGCCAGAGCAGGCTGTCAAGCACGTCTGTCATAATGCAACTGAAATTCGTGTTTCAAGGGGCTGTAAAAAAGCAAACAGTGAAGTCAAAGTAAAATTAGTGCCTTGTCATGATGAAACGTTCGTGCCTTCTGGAAATGAGGAGCCGAGCAGGCAATCACTGCTGAAAATCCCTGTGTATCCCACGAAATTCCACGGTTTAGGCAAAACAGCACCTTTTGTTGGAAAAAAACAACAAGTTGTGGCCAGTTCTGCTTCAGTGCTGGTTGCAGGGCACAAACTGCAACCAAAATATCACTTTTAACAGAACTGCCCTTGAACCACCTGCCTGCAAAGCCCTGATTGAAGGTTGGCAGGTCTGGGAATATCGAAGCCTCCTTTGTATTTATTCCCATAAAACCACACTCTTCCCTTCTCCAGAAAGAAAAGAGAGGGAGAAATGGACAGTGGTAAACTTTGTGTCACAACCTTTGTGAACTCGAAGGATAAATTCAACGTATGAATTCGAAGTGTAAATTTGAAGTATGAATTCTAAGTATAAATTCGAAGTGTAAATGCAAAATATAAATTCAAAGTGTAAGTTTAAAGTGTAAATTCAAAGTATAAATTCAAAGTATGAATTCAAAGTGTAAGTTTAAAGTGTAAATTCAAAGTATAAACTCAAAGTATGAATTCAAGGTGTGAATTCAAAGTGTAAGTTCAAAGTGTAAATTCAAAATATAAATTCAAAGTGTAAGTGCAAACTGTAAATTTGAAATAGGAATTCAAAGTGTAAATTCAAAATATAAAATCAAAGCATAAATTCGCAGTGTAAATTCAAAGTGTGAATTCAAAGTGTGAATTCAAAGTATGAATTCAAAATATAAATTCAAAGTAGAAATTCAAAGTATGAATTCAAAGTATAAATATAAAATCAAAGCATAAATTCGCAATGTAAATTCAAAGTGTGAATTCAAAGTGTGAATTCAAAGTAAGTATGAATTCAAAATATAAATTCAAAGTAGAAATTCAAAGTATGAATTCAAAGTATAAATTCAAAGTGTACGTTCAAAGTATGAATTCAAAGTGTGAATTCAAAGTGTAAATTCAAAGTGTGAATTCAAAGTATGAATTCAAAATATAAATTCAAAGTAGAAATTCAAAGCATGAATTCAAAGTATAAATTCAAAGTGTACGTTCAAAGTATGAATTCAAAGTGTGAATTCAAAGTATAAATTCAAAGTATAATTTCAAAGTGTAAATTCAAAGTGTGAATTCAAAGTATGAATTCAAAATATAAATTCAAAGTATAAATTCAAAGCATGAATTCAAAGTGTGAATTCAAAGTGTATATTCAAAGTATAAATTCAAAGTATAAATTCAAAGTGTATATCCAAAATATAAATTTAAAGTATAAATTCAAAGTATGAATTCAAAGTGTAAATTCGAAATGTGAGTCTGAGGTGTGAATTCAAAGTGTAAATCCAGAGTTCTCCCAGCTTTGCCTGGTGCCACGCACGGAGATCCCGAAGCAGCTGCGTCTCTCCGGCCGCTCCCGGGGAACTCACACGTAGTCGCTCATCTTACCCCGCCGTGGGAAGCAGATGTCAGGGAAGAAGGATGGTTTCCCTTGTAGGCAGCCGGTGGTCTGGAGGAGGGAACAGTCCGGAGGCTGCCGGGCTGGAAATGCTCCCCATCCCCGCGGCACCGGCACAGCAACGCTCCCCCCAGCACCGTCAGCAGCGCCGAGGCGAAGCCCAGGTACAGCGCCTGGCCCGGCTCGTACCTCATCCCAGCGGGAAGCACGGGGCTGTAGAAATCCGTGACCACCTCGTTGGTGCTCCAGGAGACGGGCACCAGGCAGAGCAGCCCGGCCACGACGAACACGGCGCCGGCGGAC
>NW_021937708.1:0-4753 GCF_001715985.3 Manacus vitellinus
CACCTCTGGCAGTCCCCACAGCGGGCTTGGGGTCTCCCCAGCAGCCCTGGGAGAGGCACAGGGAGCTGCTGTGGGGGGGTGGCACAGTGGGGGTAGCACAGCAGGGATGGCAGGGTGGGTGGCACAGGGAGGATGTCATGAGGGGATGTCCTGGGGGATGGCACAGGGGGAGTGCTGTATGTGGGACAGGGGTGATGGCACAGGGGTGATGGCATAGGATGATGGATGTCACGTGAGGGATGGCACAAGGAGGGTGTCCCATGCAGGATGGCACTGATGGGATGGCACTGGTGGGTGGCACGTACAGGATGGCACTGTGGGATGGCACATGGGGGATGTAGTGGGGGGGATGGCACATGTGGGATGTCACATGCAGGATAGCGCTGGTGGGGTGGCACATGGATGATGTACAGGGGTGATGTCACCTGTGTGACAGCCCAGGGGTGACACCACACAGGCAGAGCCATCCAGGTGATGGCCCAGGGGTGCTGCCAGGTGGGTGATCCCATGAGGGTCCTGCCACACTGAGGTGCCCCCATCCCCGTCCTGGGGAAGGATGTGTGGGGCCACTGTGGGATGCCGAGGTCCAGCCCCCCTCGGTGCCCATGCTGGGGGCTCTGAGGGGCTGACAGGGCTGTGCCCTCTGCCTCCCCAGTTCTGCAGCAGCAATGGCTTGGAATACATCGTGGGCCGGGTCTGGATTGGCTTCTGGATGATCCTGCTGGTGCTGGTGGTGGTGGCCTTCGAGGGCAGTTTCCTGGTGCGCTTCCTGTCCCGCTACACCCAGGAGATCTTCTCCTTCCTCATCTCCCTCATTTTCATCTTTGAGACCTTCTCCAAGCTGGTCACGGTGAGGGGCACGGGGGGTCCCACAGTGGGGAAGGTGGGAGGGGGGCTGCAGGTTGTGGTTATCACCTGGGTTTCCATAGAAACAGTGGGATGCAGGTGAGGGACAGAGCCCATCTCCTGGTGTTTTCTCCCCTTTTCCACGTGTTCCCCAGCTCATGAGGTCCCTTCCAACCCTAACTGTTCTGTGGTTCATGCATCTCTCCGCAGGGGGATTTTGGGGTAGGGAGGTGAACCCCACATAGATGTCCCACCTGGGCTGCACCAAACATGGTCCTTGCCCAGCAACTGCCTGAAGAGCCCCAGTTCCTCCCCCCATCCCTGGCTTAGACCCCTCCAGGCTGCTTGGTTGCACTGGGATGGTGTCACCCCGTGCACTGGGTGCCCACAGGGACATTGCTGGTGCTGGGGAGGTGACAGGCAGGACATGTGGGTGTGTGTCATATCCAGGTGCCCCCGTGCACCCCACGACAAGCTCAGCACTGCCCTGAACACCCCGGGTGACCCACACTCTGCAGTGGGGACACACTTGTCTGACCCCACCGTGCCACTGGCCTTGTTTCTGAAGAACCACAGAGAAAACCGACCCTAAATATCCCCCCTGCTCAGCACGTGCCGGGCTCCAGCCTCGCCCATCCCCCTGGCACACACCCTGCACCCACCAGGATGGTCCTGCAGGGCTCCCAGCATGGCAGGGGGGGTGCAGGGGGATCCCCCATCCCCATCCTCGCTCACTTCCTCCCCTTCCCTCCCCAGATTTTCAAGCAACACCCTCTGAAGCGGGACTACAACGTGAAGGCTGACTTTGACCCCTCGGAGCCGGAGCCCAACACGGCCCTGCTGTCCCTCATCCTCATGGCTGGCACCTTCTTCCTGGCCTTCTTCCTCCGCAAGTTCAAGAACAGCGCCTTCCTGCCGGGCAAGGTGAGCACAGGGAGGACACGGTGCTGTCCCCCCTCCCCACTGCAAAACAGGGGCTCAGCGGCTGAGACCGGGCAAACTCATTGCCTGTTCCTGCAGAGGACAGGGTGGGGGAGAACCCCTGGGCTGGGGGGTCACACAGAGGCTTTAATGTGGTCACCGTGTCCCCACAGGTCCGGCGCTTGATCGGGGACTTTGGGGTGCCCATTTCCATCTTCATCATGGCCCTGGCTGACTTCTTCATCAAGGACACGTACACACAGGTCTGTGAGGGCAGGGCTGGGGGGAAACAGGCACGGGGATGTGGAGCTGGGTGCTCATCCCTGTGTCCCACCCCCTCACTCCCCGCTTTGCTCCCATCCAGAAACTGAGCGTCCCTAAAGGGCTGGAGGTCACCAACTCGACCGCCCGGGGCTGGTTCATCAACCCCATGGGGCTGCACGAAAAATTCCCCATCTGGATGATGTTCGCCTCCGTGGTGCCCGCCCTCCTGGTCTTCATCCTCATCTTCCTCGAGACGCAGATCACCACGTGAGGATGGGGGATACGGGGAGGGGAGGGCTGCGGGGTGCCCGGTGGGACGGGCTGGAGGGGACCTCCCTGGGGTGCTGTGTCACCAACTCGTCCCCTGTGTCCCCGCAGCCTCATCGTCAGCAAGCCCGAGAGGAAGCTGGTGAAGGGCAGTGGCTTCCACCTGGACCTGCTGCTGATCGTGGCCATGGGGGGGCTGGCGGCCCTTTTCGGGATGCCCTGGCTCAGTGCCACCACCGTGCGCACCATCACCCACGCCAACGCCCTCACCGTCATGAGCAAGGCCTCCTCTCCCGGAGAGAAATCCCAGATCCTGGAGGTCAAGGAGCAGCGCATCAGCAGCTTGCTGGTGGCCGTGCTCATCGGTGAGCTGGGGAGGTGCCCCCCGCATGGCAGGTGAGGGTTGGAGGTCCCCCAGGAGCTCTCCCCAACCTCTCCTTCTCCACCGCAGGCGTCTCCATCCTCATGGAGCCCATCCTGAAGTACATCCCGCTGGCCGTGCTCTTCGGCATCTTCCTCTACATGGGGGTCACCTCCCTCTTTGGCATCCAGCTCTTCGACCGCATCCTGCTCCTGCTGATGCCCCCCAAGTACCACCCTGACGAGCCCTATGTCACCAGGGTGAGTGAGCCCTGTGTCACCCCCATGGGTGGCAGCGGGTTTGGGGGTGTCCTGTGCTGCAGCACCCCTGAAATTGCTTGAGGCTCCCCAAAGAGCCTCCTCCTCCCGTGCTGACCTTCACTGGGCTCTTCAGGCCACTGGTCCTGCCCCCACCCCAGCACCCACCACCCCAGGAAGGGTATGGGATGCTGTCCCTGACCTCAGTCCTGGGCTTCTCATCCCACAGGTGAAGACTTGGCGGATGCACCTCTTCACCTTCACCCAGATCATCGTCCTTGTGCTGCTGTGGGTGGTGAAGTCCACCCCGGCCTCGCTGGCGCTGCCCTTCGTCCTCATCCTCACCGTGCCCCTGCGGCGCTTCCTGCTCCCCAGGATCTTCCGGGACATCGAGCTCAAATGTGTACGTAGCCCCAGCACATCCTGGGAGCCACCTCTGTGCTGTCCCTGTCCCTGTGCTGGTTCTGGTGTCCATCCCCATCCCTGTCCCCATCCTCATCTCCATATGTATCCCCATCACTGTCTCCAGCCCCATCTTTGTGTCTGCTCATGTCCCCGTCCTCATCATCATCCCTGTCCCCATCCCCTGCCTCATTCTCATTCCTGTCTCCATCCTCATCTCCATCTGTGTTCTCATCTCCATCCCTGTCCCCAGCTTCATCTCTGTCCCTGCCCCTGTCTCCTCATCCCCATAATCCCCATCTCACTCCTGTCCCCATCTCCATCTGTGTACCCACTCTCATTCCTGTCTCCATCCCTGTCCTCATCTGCATCCCTCATTCCCCACCGTTGTCCCCATCCTCACCCTGTCCTTGTCCCATTCCTGTCCCCATCCCCATCCCTGTCCCCAGACTCATCCCTGCCCCTATTCCCATACCCATCCCAGCCCCTACCTTGTTCCATCCCTGACACTGTCCCTGTCCTCAGTCCTACCCCCAATCCTGACCCCTCCCCATCCTCATCCTTTTCTCCAACCCTGACCCCATCCCCTCTCTGTCCCCATTCCCATCCTTCTCTCCACCCATGTCCCCATCTCTACCACTGTCCCCTTCCTTATATTCATCCCTATCCCCATTCCCTGTCCCTATTCCCCTCCCCTGTCCCTATCCCACTCCTCATCTCCATCCCAGTTCCCATTCCCTGGCCCTATCCCCGTCCCTCTCCTGATCTCCCTCCCTATCCCCATCCCCTGTCCCTATTCCCCTCCCCTGTCCATATCCCACTCCTGATCTCCATCCCTGTCCCCATCCCCTGTCCCTATTCCCCTCCCCTGTCCATATCCCACTCCCCATCTCTCTATCCTCCTCCCGTCCCCTGATTTCCCATCCCCTGTCCATATCTCCATTCCTATCTACCATCCCCTATCACCCCATCCCATCGTCCCTAATTCCCATCTCCCTGTCCATATCCCACTCCTCATCTCCATCCGCATCCCCATCCCCTGTCCCCCAATTCCCATATCCCCTGTCCCTATTCCCCTCCCCTGTCCATATCCCACTCCTGATCTCCCTCCCTATCCCATTCCCAGTCCCTATTCCCCTCCCCTGTCCATATCCCACTCCTCATCTCCATCCCTGTTCCCATTCCCTGGCCCTATCCCTGTCCCTCTCCTGATCTCCCTCCCTGTCCCCATCCCCTGTCCCTATTCCCCTCCCCTGTCCATATCCCACTCCTGAACTCCACCCCATCCCCATCCCTGTCCCCCTCACTCCCTCTCCTCTCTCCAGCTGGACGCCGATGACGCCGTGGTGACCTTCGAGGAGGAGGAGGGCACAGACGTGTACAACGAGGTGCAGATGCCCAGTTAAGGGCTGGAACCCCAGCCCCCCAACGCCCC
>NW_021937709.1:0-3068 GCF_001715985.3 Manacus vitellinus
TCCCAGTAACCCCAGTGACCCCCCCAGTAGCCCCCAGTAACCCCAGTGTCCATCCCAGTAACCCCAGTGACCCCCCCAGTAGCTCCCAGTAACTCCAGTGTCCATCCCAGTAACCCCAGTGACCCCCCCAGTAGCTTCCAGTAGCTCCCAGTAACTCCCAGTGTCCCTGCCAGTGCCTCCCAGTATGTCCCAGTTTAACCCAGTTTTCCCCCCCCCCGTGGGCCCTGGGCCGGGTGGGGGAGGGGCGGGCTCACATTTCCATGGCAACATCCCTTTCCCTCTGGCCCAGTTTCTCCCAGTTCCTCCCAGTTTAACCCAGTTTTTCCACATTTTTCCCCATTTTTCCACATTTCCCCCCATTTTCCCCATTTTTCCCAGATTTCCCCCATTTTTCCACATTTTCCTGAATTTTTTCCCCATTTCCCCCCCATTTTCCAGATTTTTCCCAATTTTCCTACATTTTCCCAGATTTTTTCCCATTTTTCCCCCATTTTCCCAGATTTTTCCCCATTTTGTCCAGATTTTCCCAGATTTTCTCACATTTTTCTCCAGATTTTTTTTCCGAATTTTTCCACATTTTCCCAGATTTTTTCTCACATTTTTCCCAGACTTGCCCAGATTTTTTCCCCCATTTTCCTGGATTTTTCCCAGATATTCCCACATTATCCCAATTTTTCCAAAATTTTTTTATCTTTCCCCATTTTTCCCCATTTCCTGGATTTTCTCCCATTTTTTCCACATTTTCCCAGATTTTTCCTCATTTTTCCCAGATTTTCCCAGATTTTTCCCCATTTTTCCAGATTTTCCCAAGATTTTCTCCCATTTTTTTAAATCTTTCCCCATTTTTCCCCATTTTCTGGGATTTTTTCCCATTTTTCTCCATTTCCCCCCATTTTCCCCAGAATTTCCAGCATTTCCCCCCCATTTGTCCCCATTTTCCCAGATTTCTCCAAGATTTTCCCAGATTTTTCCCTATTTTTTCCCCATTTTCCCAGATTTTTCCCAGATTTTTCCTCCACTTTTCCCAGAATTTCCCACATTTTCCCAGATTTTTCCCACATTTTTTCCCATTTTTCCCACATTTTCCCAGATTTTCCCCCATTTTTCTTGATTTTTCCCGATTTTCCCCATTTTTCCAGATTTTTTTCCCATTTTTTCCCTTTTTCACACATTTTTCCTCATTTTCCCCCATTTTCACGGATTTCTCCTCATTTCCCCCATTTTCCCACAGTTTTTCCCAATTTTTTCACATTTTCCCAGGTTTTTCCCCATTTTCCCCATTTTCCCCAGATTTTTCCCCATTTTGCCCCCATTTTCTCGCATTTTTCCCCATTTTCCCACATTTTCCCAAAGTTTTTCCCACATTTTCCCAGATTTTCTCCCTAGTTCCCCAGATTTTTCCTCATTTTTCCCATTTCTTCCCAGATTTTTTCTCGATTATTTTCCCCATTTTCCCAGATTTCCCCCCTTTTTTTCCCACATTTCCCCGGATTTTTTCCCAATTTCCCCCCATTTTCCATTATTTTTCCCACATTTTTTCCACATTTTCCCAGATTTTTCCTCATTTTCCCCCATTTTTCCCAGATTTTTCCCCATTTTTCTCAGATTTTTTTCCCCATATTTCCAGATTTTCCCAGAATATTTCCCATTTTCCCCCCATTTTTTCCCTATTTTCCCAGATTTTTCCCATTTTTTCCCCTTTCCCCCCATTTTTTCCACATTTTTCCCAGATTTTCTCCCATTTTCCCCAGAATTTCCCAGGTTTTTTCCCAATTTTTCCCCATTTTCCCAGTTTTTACCGAATTTTTTCCCCATTTTCCCGGATTTTTTCTCGATTTCCCCCCATTTTCCCAGATTTTCCCCCCATTTTTCCCACATTTTCACAGATTTTTCTCCAGATTTTCCCCACATTTTTCCCCCATTTCCCCACATTTTCTTGGATTTTTGGGTCCCCAGTTTTCCAAATTTCCCAAATTTCCCCAGTGGGAAAAAATGGGGGGAAAAAACCAGGAATTTTGGGGAAAATGGGGAAAAATTGGGGAAAAAAGGGGGAAATTTGGTGAACACGAATGAAAAATTGGGAAAAATGGGGGAAAATTTGAGAAAAAAGTGGGAAATTTGGGGAAAATTGATAAAAATGGGGAAAAATGGGGGGAAATTTAGGAAAACTGGGGGAAAATCCGGGAAAATGTGGACAAAGGGGGGAAATTTTGGGGAAAAAGTCAGAAATTTGGGGAAATGGGGGATTTTGAGGGGAAATGGAGGGAAAACTGGGAAAAAAGTAAGAAATTTGGGGAAAAGGGGTGAAAAATCAGGAAAAATGGGGGATAATTGGGAAAAATTAGGGGAAATTTAGGAAAAAATTGGGAAAAAATGGCGGAAAATGGGGAAATTTGGGAAAAATGGGGTGAATTGAGAAAAAAATGGGGGAATTTGGGTAAAATTGGATGAAAAATTGGGGAAAGTTGGGAAAAAGGGGGGGAAATTTGGGGAAAATGGGAAAAAATGGGGGAAATTTGGGAACAATGGAAGGAATTTGGAAAACAAATGGGAAAAAATTGAGAAAAATGGGGAAATTTGGGAAAAATGGGGGAAATGGGGGGAAAATTGGGGAAAGAGTGGGAAATTTGGGAGAAATGGATGAAAAACTGGGAAAAATGAGGGGAAATTTGGGAAAAACTTGGGTGTCCCCACCAGGTTCGGCCCCGCCATGGCCCCGATAGCCCCGGGATCAGGTGAGACCCCTACCCCATGCCCTGACCCCTCCCCCTCCCCGAGGTCACTGCCCTGACCCCCCGAGTCCAGGCTGTGACCCCTCCCCCACCCCATGGCCCCTCCCACACTTTATGGCCCCTTCCCCATTCTGTGGCCCCTACCCCATTCTGTAGCCCCTACCCCACTCTGTGACCCCTCTCCCACTTCATGGCCCCTCCCCCACTCTCTGACTCCTCCCCCACTCTATGGCCCCTCATCCACTTTATGGCCCCTCCCCCACTCTCAGACCCTTCCCCCACTTTATGGCCCCTCCCCCACTCTGTGGCTCCTCCCCCACTCTGTGACCCCTCCCC
>NW_021937710.1:0-11513 GCF_001715985.3 Manacus vitellinus
TAGGGTTAGGGTTAGGTTTAGGGTTAGCAAAAGACAGGGTTACTGTTAGGGTTAGGGTTAGGGTTAGGAAGAATTTGTCTCAGTGCGTGATCTAACAATCGCGGGTTTAGCCCATTCTGGACACGCAGCGGTGCCCAATAAGCCCCTCTCAGGCTATAAGCCCAATTCATTGCCCACCGCTGTCAGAATCTTGTGCTTTTTCTCTTGGGTCTCTGCTTTTGCTGTTGCTGTTCAGTTGCGTGTCTGTCAGAATACCCACCGCCGTCCAGTATGTACTCTACTTCTATAGAGCACTGTCCCCTAACCCCAACATTAAAAGAGAGACTGGGAGCTATGCGCAAACCCTGTTCCCTAACCCTAACCAAGAGACTGCAAGCTATGCGCAAACCTTTTTCCCTAACCCTAACCTTAAAAGTGAGAATGCAAGCTATGCACAAACCCTTTTCCCTAACCCTAACCCTAAAAACGAGACTGCAAGTTATGCGCAAACCCTCTTCCCCAAACCTAACCTTAAAAAAGAGACTGCAAACTATGCGCAAACCCTGTTACCTAACCCTAACCTTAAAAAAGAGACTGCAAGCTATACGCAAACCCTTTTCTCTGAACCTAACCTTAAAAAAGAGACTGCAAGCTATGCGCAAACCCGATTCCCTGACCCTAATCCTAAAAAAGCGAATGCAAGCTATGTGCAAACCCGGTTCCCTAACCTTAACCTTAAAAAAGAGACTGCAAACTATGCACAAAACCAGTTCCCTAACCCTAACTTTAAAAAAGAGACTGCAAACTACTAGGGTTAGGGTTATGGTTAGAGTAAGGGTTAGGGTTGGGGTTAGGGGTTACGGTTAGGGTTAGGGTAAGGGTTAGGGTTAGGGTGAGGGTTAGGATTCGGGTTAGGGTTATGTGCTGGTTTAAAAGTTAACCAGCAGGGGGATGAACTCAACTCAAAGGAGAGATTATAAGTCAGAATAACAATTTATTAAAATAATACAGTAAGTACAATAATACAAACAAACAATTGGTCTCAACCCACAAAACCCAAATGTATAACCCAGTACCCTGGGGCATGAACAAAGTGGTGTTCCTTGGGCCCTGTTTTGAGTCCAAAGTAAAGGGAGAGGGGAAGAACCTGCTGGTGGGAGAGCTGCTGCAGTCTGGCCAGAACTGGTGATCGCAGTCCAGTGGTGGTCTAAGTCTGGTTGAGAGCGATGAGATGCAGCCGTCCTCTGGATCCCACGAGTGGGTTGAATAATGTTCCAAAACTCCAAGATTATATATCCTCCAGTTCAGGCAGGAATGTTCAGTGCTCCCCTCAGGGCGGGGAGTTCCACAAAGGGTGTGAGGACAGAAACATCCTCCTATCTCACAGGCCTCTTAACACCTAGTTTATAGCCTGAGGAGTCAGGCTCTATGGGCAGAGGGTGCGAATAGTCTATTGACAACAATAGTCTAGTTTCTGGGAAATGACATGGAAGGCTATAGAATACAGTTTTGGGTTACACCCACCATGATGAATTGATCTCAGCTGTCCTAACTAGGACAGGTTAAGGTTAGGGTTAGGGTAAGGGTTAGGGGTTAGGGTTAGGGTTAGTCAGAATCTGTCTCAATGCGTGATCTAACTATCGCGGATTTACCCCATTCCGGGAACGCAGTGGTGCCCAGTAAGCCCCTCTCGGGCTATAAGCCCGATTCAGTGCCCACCGCTGTCAGAATCTTTTGCTTTTTCTCTTGGGTCTCTGCTTTTGCTGTTGCTGTTCTGTTGCATGTCTGTCAGAATACCCACCGCCGTCCGGTATGTACTCTGCTTCTATAGAGCACTGTCCCGTAACCCCAACATTAAAAGAGAGACTGGAAGCTATGCGCAAACCCTGTTCCCTAACCCTAACCCTAACCAAGAGACTGCAAACTATGCGCAAACCTTTTTCCCTAACCCTAACCTTAAAAGTGAGAATGCAAGTTATGCACAAACCCTTTTCCCTAACCCTAAGCCTAAAAACGAGACTGCAAGTTACGCGCAAACCCTCTTCCCCAACCCTAACCTTAAAAAAGAGACTGCAAACTATGCGCAAACCCTGTTACCTAACCCTAACCTTAAAAAAGAGACTGCAAGCTATACGGAAATCCTTTTCTCTGAACCTAACCTTAAAAAAGAGACTGCAAGCTATGCGCAAAGCCGATTCTCTGACCCTAATCCTAAAAAAGCGAATGCAAGCTATGTGCAAACCCTGTTCCCTAACCTTAACCTTAAAAAAGAGACTGCAAACTATGCGCAAAGGCGGTAAAACACAGAAAAAAGGGAAAAAGAAAAAACAACTTAAAATTAACAATATCCCAACTTATAAATCAGATAAGATTGCATTGTTTTTACAGCAATAGGTGTTACACATGCAGCGTGCTCACGGCATTCTCAAATGTTTTCTTCAAAAACAGAAAGGGAGACTGACGAAAAATCCTTTGAAGCAAGATTAGAAATAATGCAACATCCGTGCTTAGCCTTTTGCATATTTACAGAAGGTTATTAAGAATTTCCTATAGCTTGCTATTTCGCATCTCTTACACGAAATTTGGCTGTTTCCCCCAGGGGCAGGGTGCAGGTAGAAGATTTGGAGACGGAACGATGAGACAGAAGGGGACATAGTCTTGCCCCCTGCAAAAGTAGTTTTATTGCCTTTATGACAGAATATCATTGCTCTATGAGAAGGGTTGAAGATTTCCAAGATAATATTCTGTTCTTTCTTGCTGTATCTGTCTTTTACATAGAGAGTTATGCAGGATTCGCAGATTGCTGATGACGGCTATGCCATAAACTTCCTTTGAATTATGAAACTGATAAGAAGTGCACAGCCAATGACTACTTGAAAATGTGTGTGATTGAGGAGCATGTTTGAGGTGGCCACCTGAATGTGGTGTGAAAGAGAAAAGCTACATGAATGTGTGACTGTGTAAACTTAAAAATACCTTCTGCCGGTGTTAAGATTTTGGAGATGTGTAACATGATTCTGTTGAACCATAGTGAATCCTTATTCTGAATGGTATATGAATTCTTCAAATTCCCACCTTGAGTGATGAGGTTTTAGTTATTTCTAGACAAGCCCTGTCCGGCTAGTTGTATGATCTGAACTGAAGTTAAATAAGAAGTTCTTACAAAAATTTAATATTCTATTACAGCCTTGTATGAAATTTATGCAAGTTAAGTCTCAGGTGGAGTTTTTCCACTGCTGTTGTTCCTTAGCTGTGTAAGCTGCGCAGGAGACCATTAGTTTTAGAGCAAGTAAAAATCATAAGCCAGCAAACATTAGTGCAGACTGCAAGGTTGGCAGAGCCCGAAACAAAATACACCACTATGCATCCAGGTGCCCGGGAACCATTCTTACAATTCGTGGAAAAGCTGCAAGATGCTGTAGAGAAACAAGTTTTGTGACAGATACAGAAGTTGCTAGTTACATAACTAGCTAGAGATAATGCAGGCTTGTGCCAGGGGGAGGTCCTTAGACCATCAAATAATTGCATTTGCATCTGCTATGGCAGTAGTGAGAGTCGTTTTGAGCTTTTCTGTGTTTTCCAGGATTTAAATCAGGAGTCGTCGATGTTGCTGCCTTGTTTGCTCAGCTTGTTGCAGGGGCAGACTGTCAAGGCCATCCTGCGTGCCTTCTCAAAAACATCTGTAGTGTTGTGGATAGTGTGTCTTCAGGCCTCCTGGCTGGAGGCCAGAGCAGACCAATTATGTTGATCAGTGTGACCAGAGCTGAAGTGTTGTTTTAAAGAATCCTTATATATTGTCTTCAAAACCCCTCCCGTGCAACAGCTGGTAGCAATATTAATTGTAAAACGGCTAGTCTCTCCTCCTTAAAACATGCCCTACCCATTGTAGCTGTGTTCTCAGCAAAATAGCCTCACTAATTGTGATTAATCCTTGTTTTATACCAGATGTATTGCTTGCATAATTTGACTAGTGAATGTTTAGGGTTGTACGAAGGCAACCTGTATTCTTTGTGATGCTCAAAGCTTGCTGTTAATTGTCCAAACAAACAAACAAACTTCTATAGTCATTCCAAGAGTTAAGGTTGTGATATTAGGAGGTACTGCTTGGTTAGAACATACAGATCCTGTGTGACTTAAAAAATGGCTCCTACCTACAGAACAACTGTTGGCCCTGCAACAGCTTGTCAGAAGGCAGCTTGATTCTGATTACATTGAACCATCTCAGAATCCTTTAATTACCCCTGTGTTTGTGATAAAGAAAAAATCTATGAAATGAAAACCTTTGCAAGATCTCAGACAGGTTGGTGCAATCATGGTTAGTAAGCATTGGCTTACTGACCCCTTCTGTGCTTTCTGCTGAATAACCCATTGTTATTATTGATTTGACAGGTTATCTTCTCACAATCCAGTTAGATCCCAGTGATAGAGAAAAAATGTGCATTTTTAGTTCCATCTATTATTCGTGCAGAACCTTATGAGTGTTATCCATAGAAAACCCTCTCCCATAGAATGAAAGGCTTTTCTATAATTTGTCAGTGGTTTATGTTTCCAATGCAATTTTCTGACTGTCTTTGTTGTCATTATGTAGATGATATTTCTGCTAGCTGTAGCCACTGAGGATTAGCTGGGTGTGTTGGACGCTGAAACCAGAAAGAGTCTACAATTCTTTGGTCTAGTAGTTGCTCCTGACACAGTGCAGTGAAAAGTACCCTGGAAATATTTAGGGTTCATGTACACAAAAAGCAGTCATTTCTCAACCAGTTATGCCAAGTCTTAATTTTCAAGCGTTGTTTGTACTCTAAAGAACTCCTTTGCAGAGGATTGTTTCAGCAAGTTTCCTATGCTTCGATCCAGTGCAGTTTCATAGTTTTTTACCTCTTTTACAGTTTTGAGAAAAACACACCTTAACCCTAACCCTAACCCTAACATCTCATAGCAGAGGGAGGGAGGGGCCTGATTCCTCATCAGATATATCAACAGTCAAAAGCCTGTAAGCTCAGCTCTTGGCTTTTCAGGGCTTCACACCCTCAGCACTGGAGGGAGGGAGGGGCCCGACTGCTCATCAGAGGTATCATGCAAGTCAAAAGCCTGAAAAGTCTCCTAGAATGCATAAATCATTAACCATTTCAGTCTCTGACAATTGGTCCACACAGTAACTGCAAGCTATGCCCAAAGCCTGTTCCCTAACCTTAGAAGAGAGACTGCAACCCTCGAGATGTTGGAGGCTCGAGGCATGGTCCGTGACACTAATCATGGCTTAACTCATAACTTCTTGGAGTATGGGGACTTCCCTCCTTCACCCCCGGCAGATCAAGGCCACCACTTCAACTGACAGACATGGAAGCATCGCTGGACCCCATGGGCGGTGACTATATACATCTGTCCACTCTCAGCTTTTCTTTCTCTTACTCTCCCTTGCTCTTCTCCTGCCTTTCTCTCCCCTAGGCATTTTCTTCCCCCCCCCAAAAGTTATCTCTGTGTCACATTGTGGTACGACAGCACCCAAACTGCTAGCATGCCTGTTGATACAGAATTGTTAAAATAAACCTTGCCAGTATATGTTTTCACACACGGATTATTTAGTGTCGTTTCACTTTAATCCACCCCAAGAAACCTCATGATACACTGAAGCAAACTCACACTCTAGCGTTTTGCTAAACTTTTGCAACATAAAGCAGGTTACTCTGATAAACTCTGCCTGCACGAGGCACACAGGGAAGAACAAAACAGCCCACACCCCCCACCACACACTTTGCTGAGAGCAGCACAGCACAACATGGTAATACAAACTCAGAGATCATACCAGAACACACGAGAGCCAAGTAAAACGAGTCGCTGGGAAGGGACAGACATTGCCATGCGAACTTCCGACCCCCGGGTCCACACAAGGCAGTCCTGTTACAGTGATGGGGAGAATAACTCAGTGTATTCACCCCCTTTCGCTGCGAATGAACAGCGAACACGTGGGCATCCATGGCCGCAGACATTTTCACCCCCCACACAGACTGAACTCCAACCTTTCTTTTCCGACCGAGGAGCCAACCCCGCCCCCCACTCACCGCCCACCATCCCCCCACAGGGAACCGGTTTTGCCGAAACCACAGGAGAGGGATGGGAGGAATGGGAGACATGGGGGGAGGGGGAGAAGGAAGGGGAGAAGGAGGGGGAGAAAGAGCCAAACATGGTTCCAACGGGAGGGATCAATAGGGCACAGGGGGAGAAGTCAGTTAACATGTGGGAACAATGTCTGGACAGGGCATTTCGAATGGAAAACCTGAATATTATTCAGGCATGCCCAGACGATATGAGCCAAAGCCAACCCCCTCAGAGTCAGGCCTTGTATAAGGCCACAGAGAACCTGAGGCATTTGATAAGAGGTTCTGGTCTGTCCTTAACCAATATTTTTAAATGTTTGGAAGCATTGAGTCACACCTATCCCCTCACCACATATGACTGGAAAGAACTGACAAAACTAGTTCTCAGTGACACCCAATATACAGTCTGGTTAGCTGATTTCCAGAAAAATTGCTCTGTTCATATTAAATACCTACAAACAGACACCACGGCACATCAATCAGGCGAGAAAGCAAATTGTAATTTAGATTCACAATCAAAATACCATAGAGAGATAGCCAGGTAAGCCCTAAAAGCTATGGAAAACATTCTCACTGCTGATCAAATTGATTACCTATCCAACAGTAAAGAGTTACAAGGTTATACAAATTTAAGATGTTTGGACCAGCTGCAGTCGACTCTGAACAAGCAAATTGAATACAATGAAGCCAGAGAGATGCTGTGCAAGCATTTGGCTTTGGAAAGAGAAAATGCAAGAGCTTTGCAGAGCCCTCCTGCAAGGGAGAACTGTGACTTTACTGAGCTAGCATAACCCTGTCAAGAAACTTGCCTTGAGAAGCAACTACCTGCCTCTCTAGCTGCAGCTTTAGATGCCCAGACGAGAATACACAAGGAAGTCAGACACACAGCTAGTTGTTTTAGTTGTGGAGAAATGGATCACTCTCAGGAGGATTGCCCCTGGAAGCCCCTAATAGCAACATTCCACAAACACCCTAGCAGCAGAGAAATGACTCAGTTGTACCAAGGGTGCCATACGCAAAACAAAAGATATGCTGCAAGCATTGTATTGCTTGCAATAGCATTGCTAGCTGTACTCTTTTTTAGCACTACTTTTCATTTGCAAAAGAGAAACCTACTTAAGGCAAGCCACAATATACCAATAACCAGCCCCCAAAATAACCATGTACCCTGTACCTCAAAGAAAGGTGACAAGTGGAAAACATTACAGATGTTAACAGCAGAACACGCAGTCAAAAAACATGCAGAAGCCTTGCAGATTGGACTGCCTCTACCTATAAGGCTTCTAGCAAATTGGTCACAAGTGGTAACTGATTCAAAAAACCATTCCTTTACCATTCTCGGTCACCCTGAGGATGCCCAGAAAACCCTTCTTCCCATCATGGTTTTAAGCAATGCACAATCTATCCAAACTCAGTGCTGGACTGCCTTTCTTCAAGGAATGCAAAATACCTCGATGAAGTATCAGACAACCATAATACACCATTATGCAGAGGACACATTAATAACCAATGCCAGAAGAAATGAACTGCTAATTGTTTCTGCTGTTTTAACCAAAACTGCCCAAGGTGCAGATCTTCAGGTTGTTTCAGGAAGAAGCCAACAAGCACAACTCTGGACTTACCATGGACAAGAGAACACAGCAAAAAGGCTCTACACAGGTGACACAGCTCGAGGTAAAAAACATTTGTATTTACACGAGTTGCAAGAACCTCAGAGGGCTGCCAGTTGCCCTCTCTTTGTGTTGCTAGGGGAGAACTCCAACTTAAAGTCTGACGAATTGTTAACTGCAGAGGCAAACCAAATGTTAGAAAATTATACCAAGGTAACGAAAAGCAAACAAAACAGGAGACATCCTGAAAGGCAGATCTGCCTAGTTTTTTTTCCAGCAGGTATGAAGCATTGCAGCTTTGTTTCAGTGGAATCAAACTGAGAGAAGCCAGCTGTTAGTTCTAAAACAGCCTCTTCTGTCATACCTCACCACCTAAATCTGTGTAAGTTGCTATTGAGTTTGTAAGCTTGTCATTTAGGGCAGAGCACGACTGAAGAACTGGACGGAAGAAATCCTGCCTTTACCAACATTCCAGCTTTGAAAGGACAATTTGGATAGGATGACAGCTGAGGACGCTGGATTTCAAGATGCCCTGGCAAGTTTTAGTGGTAATATTTTAATTCATCTCCTTAAGCACAGATTGTAACGGAAATCAACAATTTACCTTTAACGGCCATACCAGATGCAAAACTGAACCAGTGAAAGGCCTCAGGGCCTTCTCACATGCATCTAGGAAAACTCAATATGCTGCAATAGACTTAAATAAATCCTGCCACGGAACAGTAAGAAAACTACAAACCATGAACTAAGCTTCTGTATAGTTTTAGACTGATTGTCATTACCTTGGAAAAATTCTAAAACAATCCTTTGATGTTATGATTGTGCTTATTATGGTATGAAGTTGATAACCTGTTTTGAAAGTTAATTTCCTTGAGATGTTGTTAACCCTTTGCTGTTGTTTGAAATGCGTTCTGGTTAGTTCCTGTGAGTTACAAAAGGTATGATTTCTATACAAATGCACACAAAATCACATCCTGAGACGCCACAGCCAATGACTGACAGAAATTGAAAAGCTGCTAAAGCAGCAATGTTTAACACTATACCCAGAGTTTTAAGGCAAGAAATTGCCTCATTCATCCTCCATCAGAATACAGGTTCTCTAAGAGACCATTCAAAATAACAATTAATAAAGCTATATCATCAAAGTATGCCACACTGTCAGGAAACCACCCTAGAGAGTTAATAGCAGATCAGGCCTGGCGATCAGAGATATACATCTTTGAATTAGACATATTGAAATTGTGCATGCAAATAGATATACATCCACAAAACATAACTGCTACTACATTCACTAGACAAATCACAAAAGTGTAAAACACATGAGTTAGTTGCTTAACAAGCCTTTGGTACACTAAAATAGATTAACATTAAAACTAAGCAGTTACTCCCTATGAAATAGGAAAATTCTCACGTCAAGCATCTCACACTAAGCCATAAAACAGTAAAGGCACATATTGAAACACGTGCTAAGTTTAAACAAAAGGGGGGAGAACTGGTGTAACCTGCAAGAACATCTGTAAAAAGCTATGTATGTTATCAATTTTTGAGTTGTGACAGTGCTGAAAGAAGCAGGTCTGGAAAGCAGCACACACCTCAGGCGTTTGTTTCTTCCAAGTTGCTAATCATAGTAAGATTTGATTTCAGGACGATGGATGAGATTCCTAGGTTTGTGACATGGAGAGAAAGCTATGCCTAAAAGTTGTAAGAAAAAACTCAAGCAGGTTTCTTCCAGGTGTGAAAAACCCTATTCAAATATGTGACCACAGCAGCAGGAACCAGAGCAACGCAGAAGTTTGGAAAAGAGTTATGTTATGTTTTCAAGTTTACATTAGAAAATGACCAACGTGGTGAAAAGCAATTTCTAGAATGTGTGTGTGTGTATGTGTGTTCGTGTGTGTGTTCAGAGTACGGTGGCCACCGACGTATGTATGAGTGTGTGAATGAAAAAAAGTTGTTTGACCGGTCAAATAATAAAAGACAAACACCCCACAAAATAACACTACCTCAGCCACAGGTCGCTTTTAAGAAATTATAGTTTGCTAAGATTACCCTATTCTTAAATAAAGTTGAATTCCCCAGTTATAAAAACCCTCAGATTAATAAAGTTATAAGTTTATACACAGTTAAGTTAAGCCCCAAGTTAATAAAGTAATTATCCAAGTTGCACTACCCTATAGGAATATAAGAAGGTTTTAAAAAGGTTTACATTAAAGTTAAGACACTGAGCAAAGCACTGTGCTGGATCACTGCGAAGCTTGGTAGTTTTATAATGTTCTGATTGTTAAAATTGTTGTTTGCATTGTTGTTTGTATTTTGTTCATACTGTTTTTGTGACTTCTTAATATAATTAGAAGAGGGGATATGTAGGAGGCGTGGCTAAGGTGGCACAGAGGATGTGCCCAGGTACAGAGCCCAAGGAGCATGCCCCAGGGTTAGTAAACTGGTTGGTTAAGAAGGTCACATGATTTGTAAGGATAAAAGAGCGCGCGAGTTTGAATAAAGTCTTTTTGTCTCACCACCGCACGAGGAGCATCATTCATTCCTTGTTATACAAGGGCTAAACCGCTACAATTTTTCCTCCACTTTTCCCAGAATTTCCCACATTTTCCCAGATTTTTCCCACATTTTTTCCCATTTTTCCCACATTTTCTCAGATTTTTCTCCAGATTTTCTTCCAGATTTTCCCAGATTTTTCCACATTTTCCCAGATTTTCCCCCATTTTTCTTGATTTTTCCCGATTTTCCCCATTTTTCTGGATTTTTTCCCATTTTTTCCCATTTTCACACATTTCTCCTCATTTTCCCCCATTTTCACGGATTTCTCCTCATTTCCCCCATTTTCCCAGTTTTTCCCAATTTTTTCACATTTTCCCAGATTTTTCCCCATTTTCCCCATTTTCCCCAGATTTTCCCCCATTTCGCCCCCATTTTCTAGGATTTTTCCCCATTTTCCCACATTTTCCCAAATTTTTTCCCACATTTTCCCAGATTTTTTCCCATTTTATTTCCCCAGATTTTTCCTCATTTTTCCCATTTTTTCCCAGATTTTTTCCCGATTATTTTCCCCATTTTCCCGGATTTCCCCCCTTTTTTTCCCACATTTCCCCGGATTTTTTCCCAATTTCCCCCCATTTTCCATGATTTTTTCCCACATTTTTTCCACATTTTCCCAGATTTTTCCTCATTTTCCCCCATTTTTCCCCCATTTTTCCCCATTTGTCTCAGATTTTTTTCCCCATATTTCCAGATTTTCCCAGAATATTCCCCATTTTCCCCCCATTTTTTCCCTATTTTCCCAGATTTTTCCCATTTTTTCCCCTTTCCCCCCCATTTTTTCCACATTTTCCCCAGATTTTCTCCCATTTTCCCCAGAATTTCCCAAGTTTTTTCCCAATTTTCCCCAATTTTCCCAGTTTTTTCCCAATTTTTTCCCCATTTTCCCGGATCTTTTCTCCATTTCCCCCACATTTTCCCAGATTTTCACACATTTTTCCCCACATTTTCCCAGATTTTCACACATTTTTCCCCATTTTCCCCCTTTTTTCCTCATTTTCCTCATATGGGGCCGCTCCCAGTGGCTCCCAGTAGCTCCCAGTAACCCCAGTAATGCCTCCGGTATCTCCAGCGACCCCCCCAGTAACCCCAGTGACCCCCCAGTAGCTCCTAGTAGCTCCCAGTAACCCCAGTGTCTATCCCAGTAGCTCCCAGTAACTCCCAGTAATCCTAGTGTCCATCCCAGTAACTCCCAGTAACCCCAGTGTCCACCCCAGTAGCTCCCAGTAACTCACAGTAAGCCCCCCAGTAGCTCCCAGTAACTCCCAGTAACCCC
>NW_021937711.1:0-6308 GCF_001715985.3 Manacus vitellinus
CTCCTCAGTGACAACAACTGACAGCGCTGCTGGGGCCGGGGAAGGGCGGGTGGGAGAATAAAAATCAGGAGAGGAGACTAAAAATCTAAAAATCAGGAGACGAGCCTAAGAGAATTACAATCAGAAGAGGAGCCTAAAAAAATTAAAAACAGGAAAAGAGCCTGAAAAAATTAAAATCAGAAGAGGAGCCTGAAAAAATTAAAATCAGGACAGGGGACTAATACAATAAAAATCAGGAGAGGAGCTTAAAAAAATTAAAATCAGGAGGGGATCCTGAAAAAATTAAAATCAGGAGGGGATCCTGAAAAAATTAAAATCAGGAGGGGAGCCTGAAAAAATTAAAATCAGGAGGGGAGCCTGAAAAAATTAAAATCAGGAGGGGAGCCTGAAAAAATTAAAATCAGGAGGGGAGCCTGTAAAAATTAAAATCAGGAGAGACCCAGAACTCACCCAAGTCTCCCCAAAAAACTACCAGAAACTGATTCAAATCTCCCCAAAAATGACCCAGAACTCACCCAAATCTCCCCAAAAAATGACCAGAAACTGATTCAAATCTCCCCAAAAAAGACACAAAAACTGATCCAATTCACCCCAAAAATTGATCCAGAACTGACCCAAAACTGGCCCAAATCACCTCAAAAACTAACTCCAAATTGGCCCAAAACCTGACCTAAAAATGCAACCCCCCCCCCCAAAACTGACCCAAAATGATACAAAATCAGCCCCAGATATGACCAGAAACTGACCCCAAAACCCCAAAACACTGACACCAAGACTCACCCAAATCTCCCCAAAAAATGACCCAAGTCAGCCCAATCACCCCCAAAAATGATCAGAAACTGACACAAATCTCCCCAACAAATGACCCAAACTTTATTTCTTTTCTTAGCAACAAATCCCTTCCTTTGCTCCCCTCTGGCCCTGCCCACACGGCCCCAGTTCAGCTCTCAGTGAGTTCTTGCTTCTGGGCAGCGACTCCTCTGCCTCTTGCTGGGGCGGCAGCAGCTCCTGTGCCGGCAGGGAGAGGGACCCCGAGCCAGGAGAGGGACCCCGAGCCAGGAGAGGGACCCCAGAGCCCCTACAGAGACCCCAGAGCCATTATAGGGACCCCAGAGCCACGATAGAAACCCCAGAGTCCCTACAGAGACCCCAGAGCCCTTATAGGGACCCCAGAGGCCTCCAGAGCCCCTATAGAGACCCCAGAGCCCCTACAGAGACCCCAGAGCCATTACAGGGACCCCAGAGCCCTCCAGAGCCCCTTGCTGGGTCACAGCCCCTCTTCTCCCGCCCAAACCCACCTTTCTGGCTGCAGCTGCTTTTCTTCTCTGGCTCCCCCTTCCTTCCCCAGGGAGCTTTGCCTTGTTCTTTGGCCAGGCTCCAGCTGCAGCTCAAGGGCAAAGCTGCAACTACAATTCCCCCTTCGGGTTTTTCACCTGAAAAACAAAGGCTTGGGCCAAACTCTGACCAGTCACTCGCTGAACACGAGACATCAAACAGGGCACACAGAATAAAATGCATCCAACTCTAAATCATGTTACAATGACTGTCCACCCCAATCCAGCACTGACATTAAAAACCTTCAACCAACCAAAATGACCTCCAAACATCCCTTAGATAGAGAAAAGCACACCAGGAACAATGCAAAAAGAAAAATTCCAAACAATGCTCAATTAAATAACCATGGACTGATATAAAACATGTTTAGTTAACTTAAACCACTTCTTCCCATTATTCTCCATCAGAAATTACCCTTATTTAAGTTCTCCTTTTAACACTTCATTAAAACTGACTTATTAGGAAATGGTTTGAACCAAGAGAATTAAAATCAGGACAAGAGCCTTAAAAAAATTAAATTTAGGAGAAGAGCCTTAAAAAAATTAAATTTAGGAGAAGAGCCTTAAAAAAATTAAAATCAGGACAAGAGCCTTCAAAAAATTAAAATCAGGACAAGAGCCTTCAAAAAATTAAAATCAGGACAAGAGCCTTAAAAAAATTAATATGAGGACAAGAGCCCAAGAGAATTAAAATCAGGAGAAATTCACGTTATTCCCCCCACACACACCCCGGGACAGACGGGAGGCCGCGAGTCCCGCCCTGCCGCCGGAACCGGCCCTTAACTCGAGCAGGGCGCGCTGCACCGGCACGAGAGCCACTGCGCATGCGTCGCCGGTCCCTCTCCTGCCTGCCCTTACTTACCACGTGATCGCCGGCGTCTTGCCAACGACTGCGCATGCGCCGGCGTCGCCTCCTTGGCTTGCCCCCCCCACCCCGCCGCCCGACCGCCCGGCTTCGCTTTCTTACTGCGGCTCCCCCTCCACTTTTCCGGCTCCCTGGGGTTCCCTCACCCACATTTCGGGGTCCCCTTCTCACATTTTAGGGGTGATGACCCCGCAATTTACGGTTCGGGGGGGGGGAGGAGAGGAAACGGGGTGCCCAAGAAGGGGTTTCTTTTTTTTTTTTCTCTCTTTTATTTCATTTTCATTTTATTTCCTTTTTAGTTTTTTTGCCTTTTTTTTTAATTTTTCCTTTCTTTTTTATATTTCCTTCTTTATTTCGTTTATTTTTTTATTCTCTTTATTTTTCATTTTCTCTCCCAGTGCTCCCCAGTAACACCCAGTGCTCCCCAACAACCCTCAGTAACACCCAGTGCTCCCCAGTACACCCCAGTAACACCCAGTGCTCCTCAACAACCCCCAGTAACACCCAGTGCTCCCCAACAACCCCCAGTAACACCCAGTGCTCCCCAAAAATTGACCCAAAACCGACCCAAATCGACCCAAAAGCTGACCCAAACCTGACCCCAATCATCCCAAAAGCTGACCCAAAACTGACCCCAATCATCCCAAAAGCTGACCCAAATCACCCCAAACAATGACCCCAAACTGACCCCAAAAACTGACCCAAATCATCCCCAAAACTGACCCAAAACTCTGCATTTCTTTGGCATCATTTCCTCTCAAAAACAACATCTGCGATTTAGTTGATTGCTAAAGCCATCATTTTAAAATCATCTCAGGAATCCAAAGGGACTGGAAAACACACAGAAATCATTCCTGCACCCACCAAAGCATTAGGAATTGGAACCCGATTCCCTCATCTCTCTCCTTGTTCTTCTTGGCTGGAAAACCTGATGATCCCCACTGGCTGTTTTTAGGCTGCTTTTCTTCCACAGCTCCTTTCCTCCCGGCTGAAACCTCCTGGCATCTTCAGGCCTTATCTGGAGGGAAGCCCCTCTGAAGTATTTCCTCTCGTGGCAATTCTGTGGGATGAAGAAGTAAAAAAAGCACATCAAGAGCTCCTTCTACCCCCTTCCCTCGCAAACACCCTCCCAGCTTGTCCTTGGCAGCTCCATCCCCCCGGCAGCCGCACCCGACGCTTCGGCTCCGCTGGGAAAGGGACAGCAAGTGCAGAAGCAAGTTCAGGTCTGGGCAGGGGCTCCCTGGGGAACGGCACTTCAGTGCTTTAGTCCGTGGCCTTTCCTGCTGCCCTCCCTCCTGGAGGCAGAGGATGACCCGTCCCTTGTTTCTCCCACGCTGGCAGACCCAGGTCCTGCTCCTTTGGCCCCACTTTTCTTAGCAGACCCGGCATCATTTCCCAGGGTCCCCAGGAAACTTCTGCACTCGACCCATTGCTAAGTGCAGAGCACAGGGCGAGGGAAGGACAAATTTCTCGGCACCCAACCCCTAAAATTTTCCTTCTCCGCAGCACGCTCCCGTTCCCGCTGTCTCTGGAGGTGCCCGCACGAGTCCTCCTTCTCCCAGCACCTAAGAGAATGTCCTTTTCACCCAGGTCCTGCTTACCGTCGTCCAACAAAACGCGCTGACAACATTTTTCACGATGCCAGTGGAGAGCTATTAGAGCACACTGCACAGGGAAGCTGAGCCTGCCCCATCCCTGCAAGTGTTCCAGGCCAGGCTGGACGGGACTCGCAGCAACCGGGGACAGTGGAAGGTGTCCCTGCCCACGGAAGACAGGCTGGCCTTTGAAGGTCCCCTTCAAACCAAATCGCTCTGGGATTCCCCTCCAAAATCACTCCCAAAGAGACACAGCAACCAAAGCAGAGGGACTGCACTCCCAGCTTTTCTTACCTGCAGGCACACACAGCACAGCACGTTGGACATAAAAGCCACAGGGTTAGTCCTGCCAGAGGCGTCCCACGGCGACCGAAGGGAAAGAGGCAGCCTGGGAACACGGAGTAAAAGACACCTTAATTAGGACTACCCTGAGCCATAGCCAGGTCATTCCCACAGACAGCTTCACCGTCCAGTCGTCCAAAAAGCACTCACCGAGGCCTCAGGTAGGACGGTTCCTGACGCTGACCAGGTGAATACCTCCCTGGAAGCCCGCTCTGCTCCTGCCAGGCACTGGGGCTCACCCAGAGGGGCTCTGCCAAGCATCCAAGGGAAATTAAAATTACAGCCTGGGCAAAGGCGCTTCCCGCAGGACCGCTCCTGGCCAAGGCCACCGGTCCGTGCAAGTCAGACCACTGACCACCCAGGGCTGGGGATTTTCAGGGGCACGCTTCCAGCTTTTATGCTCCAGAAACTCCAGTTCTTCCTGGCACCGCTTGCCAGAAAGTCTTCCCCTGTTGGAAGAGGTCACTTAGTCTTTCGAGGGGCCAGATTGCCAAAGCCCGGCCAGTCCGTTCCCACGAGGAAAGGTAGCTTTGTCTTGTACAAGATACTGGGGGGGAGACACAAAAGTTTAATTTAAAAGAACTGCCTAGAATAGAAAGCAATTCAAACATAAGTCAGACAAGACTCGTGCAAAACTGAATTACATTGGACTTCAAAGGAGAATTCTTTCCCTCTGCACCTCAGAGAACCCCAATTTTCACCCAGGTCCCGCTTACCATTGTCACACAAAACGTGCTGACAACATTTTTCAGGATGCCAGTGGAGAGATATCAGAGCACACTGCACAGGGAAGCTGAGCCTGCCCCATCCCTGCAAGTGTTCCAGGCCAGGCTGGACGGGACTCGCAGCAACCGGGGACAGCGGAAGGTGTCCCTGCCCACGGAAGACAGGCTGGCCTTTGAAGGTCCCCTTCAAACCAAATCGCTCTGGGATTCCCCTCCAAAATCACTCCCAAAGAGACACAGCAACCAAAGCAGAGGCACTGCACTCCCAGCTTTTCTTACCTGCAGGCACACACAGCACAGCACGTTGGACATAAAAGCCACAGGGTTAGTCCTGCCAGAGGCGTCCGGCACACCCACGGCGACCGAAGGGAAAGAGGCAGCCTGGGAACACGGAGTAAAAGACACCTTAATTAGGACTACACTGAGCCATAGCCAGGTCATTCCCACAGACGGCTTCACCGTCCAGTCACACAAAAAGCACTGACCTCCCAGGGCCTCAGTTAGGATGGCTCCTGACGCTGACACCTCCGTTTGCCCCGGGGGGTCAAGAATAACATGCCTGGGAAGAAGTCACCCCCAACAACAAAAAGGGAAAATTAGTGAAGCACGGGGTCCTCTTCTGACTAGATTGCCACCAGCATTCCAGAGCAGATGACACGACTGTTCTGTTACAGACGAGAAAAGCCTGTTCTCCCAAACAAACAGCGAGGAGATTTATGGGCACGCCTGAAAATTTCCTGTGAGGAACTTTTTGTAACTAAGGAGCAGGTGCTATCTTGAGTTGAAGGCATCAATTTGACAGACACTTAGGACAGCAAACTCTTCAGCAGAGCAATTAACTGCTGCCTATTTGAACAGCAGGGGAGAGAAAATGACAGTCGAAGGGCAGACAAGAAAAGCAGAACTGGAATCAGCAGACTTTTCTTCCATCTCTCCCGAGGAAGTCTAGTTTGTCTGTTCTAATAATTCTATGCCCTTTTCTACATGAAACTTAGAGCAAGGCTGAAAAAACAACTAGAAAACACGGAGAGAAGCTTTTTAGAATTTCACGTGATTTTCCCAAACCGATGCCAGAAAAGCAGAACTCGGTAGAATGTACTCACCTCGAGGCCTTTGTTCTTTTCTTCCATAAGCTTCGTCACCTGATTGAAAAAGCAGAGTAGACTCGGTATTTAGGCTCCCAACAGGAAAACTTCCCCTTCATTTCCTAAAAGAAACTACATTAATCTGCACAGCTGCAGGCGCGTCTCCAGCTGTTAAAGCCTTTCAGCTTTTCGGAGGGTGAGAATGCCCTGCTAAGGAAGGCTGAAAACTGCTCGGAGCCTGCACAGGTCCAAGAGCCCCTTGATTTTGTCTGTGTTCCAGTCCCGGGCTAAAGAAAGGGCAGAAGAAGCGCAGTTGTTCCTTGCCTCTTCCCTAAGAGGTTCGGCCAGGTGCTGGGCCAGCC
>NW_021937712.1:0-5816 GCF_001715985.3 Manacus vitellinus
CGCACGTGAAAAACAGCGCGGTGGGGGGAGACCCTGGGGCCGGGATCGATCGGGACCAATTGGGTTCAATCCCGATCCTCCCCTCCCCCGCCATAACCGCCCTGCTCCCAGTAGCCCCCGCGGAAGTTTCGACGTTCTATCGGATGACTCACCGGCACAAGGACCGGGGCCCAGCAGAATTTGGCAATGACGTCATTCCAGCAGAGTTGTTCTATTGGCTGCTCATCAGAGGTATCATGCAAGTTAAAAACCTGAAAAGTCTGCTAGAATGCATAAATCGTTAATCATTTCAGTCTCTGACAATTGGTCCACACAGTAACTGCAAACTATGCCCAAAGACTGTTCCCTAACCTTAGAAGAGAGACTGCAACCCTCGAGATGTTGGAGGCTCAAGGCATGGTCCGTGACACTAATCATGGCTATAACTCATAACTTCTTGGAGTATGGGGACTTCCCTCCTTCACCCCTGGCAGATCAAGGTCACCACTTCAACTGACAGACATGGAAGCATCGCTGGACCCCGTGGGCGGTGACTATATACATCTGTCCACTCTCAGCTTTTCTTTCTCTTCCTCTCCCTTGCTCTTATCCTGCCTTTCTCTCCCCTATGCATTTTCCTTCCCCCCCCCAAAGGTTATCTCTGTGTCACATTGTGGTATGACAGCACCCAAACTGCTCGCATGCCTGTTGATACAGAATTGTTAAAATAAACCTTGCCAGTATATGTTTTCAGACACCGATTATTTAGTGTCGTTTCACTTTAATCCACCCCAAGGGAATTATTAATAAAAACCTGAGTTACCCCCTCTCCCCTTTTCCTGGGGTGGGTTGTAACACCAATCAGCACTGACTCCGCCCAGTAGGCGGAGCCAGTGACGCAGAACAATCAACACGGACTCCACCTCTTGACTCCACCCAGTGGGCGGGGGCAGTGCTCTATAGAAGCAGAGTACATACCGGACGGCGGTGGGTATTCTGCCAGACAGGCAACAGAACAGCAACAGCAAAAGCAGAGACCCAAGAGAAAAAGCAAAAGATTGTGACAGCGGTGGACTCTGAATCGGGCTTATAGCCCGAGAGGGGTTTACTGGGCACCACTGCGTTCCTGGAATGGGGTAAACCCGCGATAGTTAGATCGCGCATTGAGACAGATTCTGACTAACCCTAACCCTAACCCCAACCCTAACCCCTAACCCTTACCCTAACCCTAACCTTAACCCTAACCCGAACCCTAACCCTAACCCGAACCCTAACCCTAACCCTAACCCTAACCCTAACCCTAACCCTAACCCTAACCCTAACCCTAACCCTAACCCTAACCCTAACCCTAACCCTAGTAGCTTGCAGTCTCTTTTTTAAAGTTAGGGTTAGGGAACTGGTTTTGTGCATAGCTTGCAGTCTCTTTTTTAAGGTTAAGGTTAGGGAACAGGGTTTGCACATAGCTTGCAGTCTCTTTTTTAAGGTTAGGTTCAGAGAAAAGGGTTTGCGCATAGCTTGCAGTCTCTTTTTTAAGGTTAGGGTTAGGTAACAGGGTTTGCGCATAGTTTGCAGTCTCTTTTTTAAGCTTAGGGTTAGGGAAGAGGGTTTGCGCATGACTTGCAGGCTCGTTTTTAGGGTTAGGGTTAGGGAAAAGGGTTAGCGCCTAGCTTGCATTCTCACTTTTAAGGTTAGGGTTAGGGAAAAAGGTTTGCGCATAGCTTGCAGTCTCTTGGTTAGGGTTAGGGTTAGGGAACAGGGTTTGCGCATAGATTCCAGTCTCTCTTTTAATGGGTTAGGGGACAGTGCTCTATAGAAGTAGAGTACATACTGGACGGCGGTGGGTATTCTGCCAGACAGACAACTGAACAGCAACTGCAAAAGCAGAGGCCCAAGAGAAAAAGCAAAAGATTCTGACAGCGGTGGGCAATGAATCGAGCTTATAGCCTGAGAGGGGCTTATTGGGCACTACTGCGTGTCCAGAATGGGCTAAAACCGCGATTGTTAGATCGCGCACTGAGGCAAATTCTGACTAACCCTAACCCTTACCCATACCCCTAACCCTAACCCTAACCCTTTCTAACCCTAACCCTAACTCAAAACCTAACCCTAACCCTAACCCTAACCCTAACCCTAACCGTAACCCTAACCGTAACCCTAAACCCTAACCCTAACCCTAACACTAAACCCTAAACCAAAAGGAAACTTCCTTTGCTATGCCTACTGGGCGGAGTCAGTGCTGATTGGTGTTACAACCCGCCCCAGGAAAAGGGGAGAGGGGGTAACTCAGGTTTTTATTAATAATTCCCTTGGGGTGGATTAAAGTGAAATGACACTAAATAATCGGTGTCTGAAAACATATACTGGCAAGGTTTATTTTAACAATTCTGTATCAACAGGCATGCTAGCAGTTTGGGAGTTGGGCTATCAGTTGGGAGGCATGGCTGAAAAGAGGAAACAACAGCCCTAATTCCCAGGAAAGAAAGCCTGGAAGCTTTGGCTTTGTGGTGCAGTTGGTGGGCCACACTGGGCACTCCATGGGCAGGTAGCAAGAGTTTTCTGGATCTGGGAGTCAATCTGGGGGCCTCGGAGTGTTTGAGGGGAAGTTGGGAGTGTCCTGTGGGACCAGGATGGGATTTGAGGGCTCCTGGAGGGGCTGGGACGGGTGTATACTGCGGGCATCGTCTAGTATTGATGGGGGTAATCAGTGAGCTGACTGTTTCATAATCATCCAAATTTTAACATACAATATGATTATTAGAATAAAAAGCAAAAAGGTAATATCAACAAAACAGTAACAGGGTGAAGCTCTTGGTTGAAGACTGGTTTCTTCTTTTTCTCCAGTGATTTTAATTCTTTTTCGTCTGGGTTTTAATCCCATCTTTGGCATTTTGCTGCCAACATTTTGTCCCCATATCCATTGGAAATTGTATTAACTGTTGATGAGAACAAAGTGGAATCCAAGGTATGTGATATATTGATAGGATTTCACTGGTTGGCTTTTAATTTGTCCAGGTTTATCGCCATAATGCTTCTGCTCTTTAACCACTTGAATCAGAATGAATTGAGTTGTTTTCTGGGTCGGGTTCTCTTTTTGAGTCCAAGGTTTTTTAGTGGATTCAGTATCAGGCACAAAGGAAATTGAGGGAGGTAAAGAATAATCTTCCCTTTGTTCATTATCACAGGGATCACTCAGTCTATTTTCATTAATGTGAGGAAAGCTGGGAGACTCTAGAAACATCAGTTGAACTTCAAATTCTCCTTGTTTCTTTCTCTCCTGAGACTTAGAATCAGGGTTCTCTGTGGTTTCCCAAGTCTCAATGCCAGGGTAAGACACTGGTTTATGAAGTTGCCTGACCAAACCAGGAGCCTGTTTTTTAGCAACAGTTTTCTCTCTGCACTCTGGTGCAACAAGACTTTGAAGGTGGTCAACCTCAGTTTGAAGCAGCTCATTTTTAGCAACAAGTTTATCCGATTTTTCTCCTGTTTCCCTCTCAAAGGCTAACGATGACTTCAGCACCACATTTTCTGATTTCAAAACAGTAGATTCAACATCAGAAATCCATTCATGACTTCCCTGTCAGCACTCCATCCAAATGTCTGTGCTCTCACTTTGACCTGAGAGAAACCTCAGGCAGGTGGAAAAGGGCAGATAAAGAAAAAACAGATGGGTCCAGCAGAAGTGATGCTGCTTCTGTCAAAAGCAGAGCAGAGACCGAAAGCACTTTAGGAAGTTGCTTACAGAAGCACTTGTGCATTCCAAGTTACAGCTCAGGAGTCTCAGTGACTTGTCCAACATGAGAGTTTCTTTTCCATTTCTCAACCCCCAGATTCCTCAGGAGTAGGAAACTGGAAACACTGACTGAGAAAAGCTCCATTCCTTCCTAATAATTGTGCTTTGCCCTTCCCATTTGACAGTGCTCTTGGAAATGTGCTGCTGTGATCTGGATCTGGGAGCAGCCCTGACCTCCCAGAGCACTCATCCAATGGCAGGAAGACCCCACCTGGCTCCTGCTGGGGTTCTTGCCACCACGACCCAGTATGGGTCAATGGAATGGGGAGCAGGGCGGTGGGACCAGTAAGGACCAGTTAAGGGGGTTGGGGGCACTTCAGCATCTCCATCAAGGTCAGACCAGTACAGAGCAGCATAGACCAGTATAGATCGGTATAGACCAGTATAAACCAGTATGGACCAGTATAGACCAATATGGGTCACTGGAATGGGGAATGGGGCAGTGGGACCGATAAGGACCAGTTAAGGGGCTTGGGGGCACTTCAGCATCTCCATCAAGGTCAGACCATTATAGACCAGTATAGACCAGTGTAGACCAGTATAGACCAGTATAGACCAGTATAGACCAGTATAGACCAGTAAAAAACCAGTACGGACCAGTATGGACCAGTATGGACCAGTACAGGTCACTAGAACAGCGAGCAGGGTGGTGGGACCAGTAAGGACCAGTTAAGGGGCTTGGGGGCACTTCATCAAAGTCAGACCAGTACAGACCGGTACAAACCAGTATGGACCAGTATAGACCAGTATAAACCAGGGTAGAGCAGTATAAACCGATATAAACCAGTACGGGTCACTGAAACAGGGAATAGGGTGGTGGGATCAGTAAGGACCAGTTAAGGGGGTTGGGGGCGCTTCAACATCTGCGTCAACGTCAGACCAGTACAGACCAGTATAGACCAGTATAGATTAGTATAAACCAGTATGGACCAGTATAGACCAATATAAACCAGTACGGGTCACTGGAACACGGAATAGGGTGGTGGGACCAGTAAGGACCAGTTAAGGGGGTTGGGAGCACTTCAGCATCTCCATCAAGGTCAGACCAGTACAGACCAGTATAAACCAGGGTAGAGCAGTATAAACCAGTATAAACCAGTACGGGTCCCTGGAACGGGGAATGGGGTGGTGGGACCAGTAAGAACCAGTTAAGGGGGTTGGGGGCACTTCAGCATCTCCATCAAGGTCAGGTCAGTATAAACCAGTACAGACCAGTATAGATTAGTATAAACCAGTATGGACCAATATAGACCAATAAAAATCAGTATGCGTAACTGGAACACGGAATGGGGTGATGGGACCAGTAAGGACCAGTTAAGGGGGTTGGGAGCACTTCAGCATCTCCATCAAGGTCAGACCAGTACAGACCAGTATAAACCAGGGTAGAGCAGTATAAACCAGTATAAACCAGTACGGGTCCCTGGAACGGGGAATGGGGTGGTGGGACCAGTAAGAACCAGTTAAGGGGGTTGGGGGCACTTCAGCATCTCCATCAAAGTCACGTCAGTATAAACCAGTATAGACCAGTATAGACCAGTATAGGCCAGTATAAACCAGTATGGACCAGTACAGGTGACTGGAACGGGGAATGGGGCGGTGGGACCAGTAAGGACCAGTTAAGGGGGTTGGGGGCACTTCAGCACCTCCGTCACGGTCAGACCAGTACAGACCAGTATAAACCAGGATAGACCAGTATAAACCAGTATGGACCAGTACGGGTCACTGGAACGCGGAATGGGGTGGTGGGACCAGTAAGGACCAGTTAAGGCAGAACTCAGCTGGGACTTAGTGGTTTGGGGGTGGGCGTGTCCCTTCTTTAGGTGGGCGTGGTCTCTCCCTGGTGGGCGTGTCCCATCCCAAGGTGGCCATAGCCTCTGCAAGTGGGCGTGCCTTTTGCATCCTCTCCCCCTCCCTGAACTGGGAGCTCAACTGGGACTTACTGGGTTTTGGGTGGGCGTGTCCCCTCCCAATGATGGACCCACTTTCAGCCCCTCTCCCCACCTTTAAGGGCCCCCCCAAAGCCCCTCCCCCCCCTTCCTGCACCTCC
>NW_021937713.1:0-15100 GCF_001715985.3 Manacus vitellinus
TGGAGCTGCATCAGCTGTCAGTCCAAGATGGGCCATGTCAGAACTGGTGAGGTTGGGGGTGAGGAGCAAGGTTGATCATCCAGGGTCAGTGTGGATCTCCTGAGGAGACACTCAGCATCAAGATCACTTGGAGAACACCTCTATCACCTCTCCTCTGAACTAAAAAATAGCCATCCTTAAATTAAAAAAAAAGTACAAACTTTGAAGACTTGTTTTGAAATTGCCTTGAAGACAATTAAAGGAAGACAAAGAGATCCTGAGGGATTTTTGCATTTTAATGAGCCTCACGGTGTGTTTGCAGCCCAGCCCATGATCCTGAGGTACTGAGAGAAGATTGAAGCAGCTGCTGAAGAAGTCAGAAGCCAAAGTGCAAGTGCCTTGAAGCATTGCTGGGCCCCACTGAGGGCAGGCACTGCCAAAGCCTCCCCAGGGACTCCTTGGAGCAGCTCCTTGGAGGCCAGGAGTGCAGGCAGACAAAGGCTCTGGGCAGGCCCCTGCAATGCTGAGCAAAGCCTGCCTTGGTTTTGTGGAGCACAAAGGCCAAGGCCTGAGCCCCAGGCCCTGGCCCAGCAGATCCTGTCCCTCCCGGCTGGCTCAGGGCTGTTTGGGGGGCACTGGGATGGGAGGGGGAGGAACAACAAAGGCCCAAAACTGGGCAACCCCTGCCAGGCTGCTGAGGGAGGGGCGAGGCAGAACCCAAGGGCAGAACCTGCCAGGAAAGTTGCTTGTGGTGGCCTGAGTGGCAGAGGCAGCTGCCAGAGGCAAGGGGACAAAGGCCTGGGTGCCTTTGGGCCTTGCAGCCCTGCCAGAGCCCTTGGCCATCTCTCCTGCAGGCTGTCCTGCCCTGGCCCTGCTGCTGCTCTGGCCTTGCAGGCTGCACACACCCCTCCTGCTTTCCCACCCCCTCCCAGCAGCATTTCTAGACCCTCCCTGATGTCTCTGCACCAGCTCTGGCTGTTGCCATGTGCACTTGGCCTTCTGAACTTGGATCCTGAGCCCCTGTGCCACAGGACATCCCTGCCAGAGCCCAGGCCCTTCTCCTGGGGGTCACTGCAGAGCTGAGCAGATCCAGGTCACCTCCCATTCCTCTGCCAACCCCCTGGGCCTGCTCTGGGCCCTCCAGGTCCTTGTCCTGCTCCCAAGGGCTGTGGGGGTGCTGAATGGTCATGACTTGGGGTTTAGAGCTCAGGGTGGGGATCAAACAGAACATTGGGAGGTTTGTTGTTCTGCTGGCAGTGTCTGGTTCATGATTAGGGGAAGCGGGTTTTGGTCTGGTTCAGGATTAAAGCTTGACTTTTCATAGTGGTAATACAGGTTTGGGATTGGGGTGGGCATTAGAGGACAAATAAGAGTCTGGAGTTCTGGGTTTGGGCTTTTTCTGGCTTGCAATTAGGGCAGTGGATTCCTCTCAATGGGAGGGGCAGCACTTTTAGGTAGTGTTGGGGCTTGAGGTTACAAAGTGCCTAAAGGAATGTTTGCACAGTCAGTGTTTCAGCACCCTCAGCATTCCCTGAACCTGGTTTTACCTCATGAAAATCTTTCCTCTCTCTTGGCCAAGCACCTCTTTCCTTCCCCAATTATCTTATCCCTTTTGTCCCAGTTCCTCCCAACCTCCTCAGAACTTTCATCAGGATGGGCTCAGCTTTGTGATGATGCTGTGCAATCTCATGGAATCAAGGAGCCACTGACAAACTGCAGAACCTCATGGAATAATGGGGTCATTGTGACACTGGGGAAACCCTTGGAATCAAGAGGCAGCTGGGACACTCAAGGGCTCCATGGAGCCAAAGGAACCCAGAGACAGTGGGTAACCTGATGAAATAAAGGGGCCATTGTGACACTGCAGAAGCACATGGAATCAGGAGGCCATTGTGGTACTGCAGGGGCTCTGGAAAGAAAGAAACCCTGGGCCATAGTGGAATTTCATGGAATCAAGAGACCATTGTGACACTGGGGAATCTCATGGAAGAACAGGAATCCAGGGACACTGTGGGACTTCATGGAATCAAGGGGCAGTTTTGACACTACAGGGCCTTATGGATCCAAAAGAACAGAGGGAAATTGGGAATCTCATGGAACCAAGGGACATGCGGGGCCTCATGGAAAAAAAGGAACCTTGAGACATTTTGGAAGCTCATGGGACAAAACGTTCATTGTGGCACTGCAGGGCCCCGTGGAAACAAAGCAACAGAGGAGCACTGAAATGTGGTGGAACCAAGGGGCCATTTTGACATGTGGGGCCTCATGGAAGAAAAGGAACCCTGAGACATTTTGGAAGCTCATGGAGCCAAGGGGCCATTCTGACCCTGAGGAACCTCATGGACTCAAGGGGCCACTGTGACACTGCAGGGCCTCATAGAACCAAAGGAACCCTGAGACATCTCAGAGCCTTTGGCTGTGCTGGACAAGCTGGGAGGCAGAGCCAGCTGATGGTGCTCCCTGCCACTGACCACCTCCCACAGACGCTCCTGTGTGGCCATGGAGGGGGCTCAGAGGGGCCCTGCCTTGTTCCAGAGCTGGGACATGGCTTTGGGGGCTGCTCTTGATCGACCTGTGGAAGTTCACTGAGGGGAACACAAGTCACTTGCAAGAGTTTTCCCTGTACCTGCTGTGTCCCCTGGGCTTGCAGAGCTCTGTTTGCCCCTTCACAGCAAGATTTAGTACTTGATATCTGGGTGACTCCACCCTGGGCAGGATTCTGCTCCAGGGCTCCATTCCCTGCTGACTGGATGGGATTGGCTGTCCCTGCAGATCCTCTGTGCTCTCCTGCACTTCCTGAGTTCCTACAGACAAGTCCTCACCTGCCATCAGAGCCCTCACAAGCTGCAGAGCCCCAGGCAGGTGACTTGGAGACCATTTGTCACCTCCATTGGCCATCGGCCACCAACACACAACATCTGAACCAGCCCTCAGTCCCTGCAGTCCCAGTGGGTCCCTGACCTCACTGCACTGTCTCCATGAGAAACAAGCAAAGCAACAAGACTTTGGAGAGTCTAATCCTTGGACTTCTTCTCGATATCAGTGTTGAGAAAAGACCTCAGCCTTCAGGAAGTGCCTGAAGGGGAATCCCTTTGCTGCTGGAACTGCTGTTGTGGAGCCCAGCCCTGTCCCAGCAGTGCCCAGGGCCTGTCCCTGCCTGTGCTCACAGGCCTGACCCACAGCAGGACAGTGACTGAGCTGCCAGAGCACTCAGGCCTTGGGCACGGACAGGAAAGGAGAGGGTGGGAGTGCAAAGACAGCAGCTCTGAACAGACACAGTGCTGGTGCTCCCTGGCAGTGCTGGGACTCTTTTCCTCTCTACATCTGCAAACATGGAAATACCCTCCAGCTTCAAGGGAGGTCTTGAGGAAGAATCTGGAAAAAAGAATTTGTGTCCTTTCTTACACTCAGAGATTGTGATTCCTCATGTACAAACTAACACAGGGAGGATGTTTGACAAATATCTTTCTGCACAAACTTTTATTTTGTTTAAATGCACACAAAGCATGATTCCTGATTTGTATATTTTGTGGGTCAAAAAGAAAAAGAGATAGACAGTGAATTCTGTATGGGATGACGAATAAAATTTCAGTCTTAATGACATCAACAGAAGTAAAAAAACAGGAAAATCCCCACCACCACTATTAAAAGCTTTAGAAGGCAGGCTGGGCCCAAAATGAGTTATACAATGAGTGTTCTGCAGAAGAAAAGATGGAGTTTATTGCTTCTCAAAAAACATGTAGTCATCATTTTCCTTATGGCATCCCTGAGCTCCTGGTTCCTGAGGCTGTAGATGAGGGGGTTCAGTGATGGAGGCACCACCGAGTACAGAACTGACACCACCAGGTCCAGGGATGGGGAGGAGATGGAGGGGGGCTTCAGGTAGGCAAATGTGGCAGTACTGAGGAACAGGGAGACCACGACCAGGTGAGGGAGGCACGTGGAAAAGGCTTTGTGCCGTCCCTGCTGAGAGGGGATCCTCAGCACAGCCCTGAAGATCTGCACATAGGAGAACACAATGAAAATGAAACAACCAAACATTAAACAGGCAATAACCACAGTCAGCCCAAGTTCCCTGAGGTAGCCTGAGTGTGAGCAGGAGAGCTTGAGGATGGCAGGGATTTCACAGAAGAACTGGCCCAGGGCATTGCCCTGGCACAGGGGCAGGGAAAATGTATTGGCTGTGTGCAGCAGAGCAGTGAGAAAGCCAGTGGCCCAGGCAGCTGCTGCCATGTGGGCACAAGCTCTGCTGCCCAGGAGGGTCCCGTAGTGCAGGGGTTTGCAGATGGGAACATAGGGGTCGTAGCACATAATGGTGAGGAGGGAAAACTCTGCTGAGATGAAAAAGGCAAAGAGAAACAGCTGTGCAGCACATCTCATGCAGGAAATGGTTGTGGTGTTCTGGAGGGAATTGTGCATGGCTTTGGGGACAGTGGTGCAGGTGCAGCCCAGGTCTGTGAGGGAGAGGTGGAGCAGGAAGAAGCCCATGGGGTGTGCAGGTGGTGGTCGCAGCTACAGCGCTGAGGATGAGGCCCTTGGCCAGGAGGGCAGCCAGGGAGATGGCCAGGAAGAGCCAGAAGTGCAGGAGCTGCAGCTCCCGCCTGTCTGCCAATGCCAGGAGGAGGAACTGGGTGAGGGAACTGCTGTTGGGCATTTGCTGCTTCCCAGCACAGGGACACTGCTCAGAAACATGAAATGACAGGGAGAAGTTAAGACAGCCCCCTCTCAGCAAAGCCAGTGCAGTTTTCAGGGAAATCCCCTCCAAGTCAAGGCATTTCTTTTCTCTGCTTTGTGCTTTCTGAGAGTGCTGTGAGGAGCAGGAGATCTGCCCATGGTGCTGCCAATGACTCAGCTTTGCTCTGCTGCAGTGCAGACATGGAGCTGGTTTGGGACAGCTCTCATGATCACAGGGGATGTCACATGGAACCCAGCTTTGATGGAAAAGTTCAGTTCCTGTACTGTTGTCCTGGAGCAATTTGGGCTGCAGAAGAAAGGCAGAGAGTATCCTTAAAATAATTTTGAATGGGTTTTTTTGTTACAATCATAATATCTGGTTATTTAAGGGCAAATTTTTCTGATGACAAATCTGACGAGTGTTGAGACAGGACAGGCAGAAGGGCTGAGCTCTCCCTTGTTTATTGCAGAGCCAGGAGAGCTGCAGTGGCTCTCAGTGTGTTTCCCTTCTGCCCTGCACTTTCCCTTGGGCTGCCTTGAAGATGACTTCACACACAGATTCATCTTTAAAAACCCCACCAAGATCTGTGCTGAGAGCAGGGCAGCCCTGCTTGAAAGGTCAGCTCTGTGAAGTGTCCCCTGTGCCAGCCCAGAGGTGCAGCTGTGCTGGACAGAGCAGGACAGGAGCCCTCCTGCAGAGAAGCCAAGGGCTGGGACAGGAGAGTGCCCACCCCCAAGGGAAGGCTCAGCACTGCCCAGGATCCTGTGCTCATTTCTGAGACTGCCTGAAATGTTCATCTCTGAGAGTAAAAGAGTTGGAATTTCAGTGCAGCCTCCTGAACTGAGAGAACAATGTCTGTGCTACAATGCCTAAGCAGGAAACACACCTCAGGACTAATTCCTTTCCTGTAGTCCCTGTCTTTTCTGAGCTTTGCAAAAAATTCTCCATTCAATGTGGTGTAGTGGTCTGGAGCTGTGAGCAGGTCTGACCCTGCAACAGGGAGACATGGAAAAGATCCTCCCTCAGCTGCCAGGTTTGCTCCTTGCCCACAGCCCTTCTCCCCCAGCCCTGGCAGCAGCTCCCCGGGCTGGCTGAGAGCTGCCCCTGGCAGGCAGCAGAGTCCCTGCCCAGCACAGCACCCTGGGCTGCAGGACCCTGCTCTGCCCCACAGCCCTGGGCACCTCTGCCTGCACCCCTGGCTTCACAGCTCTTCCAAACTGCCCCAAAACAGCCCCTGCTCACCCATCCCATCAGCTGGGGCTGGGCCAGCTTTAGGAGACGCCTCCAGGAGCTGCCCCTGCACTGCCCTGCAGCCACTGACTCACCGTGTGCACCCTGCCAAGATTCCTCCTGCAGGGAGCTCTCAGCCATCCTGCCAGTGCTGAGCCCCTTGAAGCTGTGTCTGTGCCCTGCTGGTGTCCCTGAGCTGCCCTGGCAGTGCCCTCAGCCCTGCTGGGCTGTGCAGAGGAGCTGCTCACCAGCAGAGCTGTCTCTTTGAAGCTCTTCTGGGTTGCCAGGAGCTCCCTGTGTGCCAGGAGCCCGGCCCAGCTCAGCAGCACAGCAACAGCCTCAGGCATTTCATGACCCTCAGGGGGTTTGGCATTGTTTACATGAGACTCAGTCCCTGAGAGGAAGTTCAAACAACTTTTCAAGAAGTCAAAGTGAGATTGAAACACTGAAGTTTCTTGTAGTGCTAATGAGTCCCATTGAGGGACACAACTGAGAACATGTCCCCAGGTTCCAGTTAGAGCAGAAAACTGCAGACAGTGATGACAAGGATGGACAAGCAAGGGAAAGGTGGCTCTGATGCTGAGAAAACCTGGATGTGTTTCCTTAAGCCAACGGGCCAAGCCCTGAACCCAGCCCCTATGAAGGCAGATCCTGTTCCTGCCTCATTCCTCAGGGCTCTTCCTGGGGCACTGGGATGTGGGATGTGCAAGGCCAAGGGCAGGACCATGGGGTGGCACCTGCCAGGCTGCTGAGCAGGGACAAGGAGGCCATGAGGCCCCAGGGCTGCAAGGGCCACTCCCCTCCTCCTGGCATCAGGGGCACAGACAGCAGCCATGGCCAAAGACCTGCAGAAGGTGGCTCTGTCAGGGCCTTTCAGCTTCTCCCCATCCCTGTCTCCTCTCCAGCCCAGGCTGTCCTAAGGTGTCCATGCCCTGCCCCTTTCCCTGCAGGCTGTCGTCATCCCCCCGGCTGCCCCACCTGGTTGGCACCTTCCTGCACTGACATCTCTGCGTCCTCCCTGGCTCTTCCTGCACACACAAAGCCTTGGGCTCATCCAGACTCCTTCTGGGTGAAGTGTTGCAGCACAACATTGCCCTCAGAGTGAAACTCCGTTCTCTTTGTTTCCATTCTGGATCTGTCCAGCTGAACTTGGCATTGTTTCTTTATTTCTCATGCTGTTTCCTGCTATGACATAAGGATCCTTCATCTCTGAAACCCCCCTTCAACCCTCTCTGGCTACCCCTGCACTGTCCTCAGTCTCCACACCATGGAGCCCAGAGCTCCTTAGTCCCTACAGAGTGGTCATGGGCTTGAGGCCTTCAAATCTTTTCTTGGGAGATCCCTGGGTACTCTCTAAGGTGTTTGCAGATGAACACATGGTGCTCACAGTCTAAGGAAATCACAGGGATACGTTTTACAAAGGCCTGTATTGGTAGAATATGGGGCAATTGCCTTAAACTGAAAGATTGGAGTCTCATATTGATAATAGGGGTCACAAGTCCTGCCAGCAAATCTGCTCCAGTGTGGGCTCCTCCCTGGGCTGCAGGGGGGTCTCTGCTCCACCCTGGACTCCCCCACAGGTCACAGGCCCTTCAGCTCGAGTTCACGTGGAGTTCCAGCCACCAAGGAGCCCCAAACTCTGACACACAGCCAGGAGCCCCAGACAGCACCAGCAGCTGCAAATTTCAGCAGCACATCCCAGACACATCTGTCAGTATCTCCAACACTCCCAGCCCCACCCTGGACACCAACAAAGGCTGTTGTGGTTTCACCCCATGCAGCCCCCAAGCCCCTCCTGGCCACTCCTCACTCCCCCACCAGCAGGACAGTGGAGAGAACTGGGAGAGGAAAAGCTGGAAAACTCGTGGGTTGAGATAAAGACACTTTAATAAGGACAAGCAAAAGCTGCACACAGGAGCAAAACAAAACAGGGGATTCATTCCCTGCTTGCCACGGTTGGACAGGTGTTCAGCACCTCCAGGAGAGCAGGGCCCTATCCCATGGAATGGTGGCTTGGGAAAACAATCTCCATCACTCCAAACCTGTCCTGGCTATGTCCCCTCCAACCTCCCCCACACCCCAAGCCCCTCCCCAGTGTGTCTGTGCGAGGGGCAGGAAAGGCCTTGGCTCTGGGTAAGCTCAGCACTAACAAAACCACCTCTGTGTTCTCAAGCCTGTGCTCAGCACAGAGTATTGTACAGTGTAACTTTATTGCACAAGTTAACTGAAAGGTCCATTGTGTTTTTTAGCAAGTCAGCGAGATGTCCCCCATGATCAGAGCTGAGTTCCTCCTTGGCTTGGCCCCATACTGCAAGATGGACACAAATACCCCTGAAACACAGTGGGAGAGGTCGTCCATAGGGGTGAGAAAGATGATGGTGAGAGGAAGATTCTGTGGGCAGGGGTCGCTGGCCCCTTGCCCTACAGCAGGGCATGCACAGACTGTTGCTATCAGGTGATGAACAGGCGGGGTTTGGCTGCCACTCAGGCATCACCTTATACTGGGTACTGGCCCTACGTGGTGTAATGTGGAGCTGATAAAATGGGGTGTCAGGACTGCTGGGGTGAGCGATCCTCATCCTGCCATGGAGACTGTGTTGTTCCATGGGGACGCCCGCTAAGCACGGGCACCGACCAGCTGCTGCAGATCCTGGCAGCCCTGGCCTGTCTGTGTGGGTAAGCACAGTTTATTGACAGGAAGCAACTGAGAAAGCAAATGTTTTATATCCTTTTTTAATATCCTTGTAATTCTCTTTTTACTAGTTAATACTGTATTAAAAGCCACTCGTAGTATTGTTTTAATATCCTTTAAATGTTTCTTTAATTCCCTTATTACTAGTTAATGCTATAATAAAAGCCGTTCATAGTATTGTATGAATGCCAACTGATAAAGCAGTTATTTTGTGTTCTTTTTTAGCTTTTGATTCTCTTTGCTAGTTTTTTATTCTTACTGCAATATAAGATTTTTTGTACTGTTTGAATGTCTGTTGTACTTGTCTTTATTCCGGGCATGTATTCAAATGAACTAACACACAGGGGCACAGCTCTTTGGGGCAGGAGACGAGCAGCAGCCTTGCCAGGACTCGGGGCGGTGGTAGGTCTCCTTGGGCCGGGACTTGCCAGAGCTGCTGATTTGGGTGCAGCCCTGGCCAAAAAGCTGCCAGCAGCATTGGTGCCCTTGCCCACACCTTCCTTCTTGGTGTCAGCCCCCTGTTTAGGATGGCCACCAGCCAGCACTTCTCCCAAGGAGGCCGTGCCAGCTTGTGTGGAAGGCCCCGTGCCCTTCCCGCTGCGACTGAGTCGGCGGCCGAGGGGGCTCCTTGTGCTGCCGTGAGCAGGCACAGGAGGGGAGTGTTTGCTCATTTCTTGAGCTGTTCCTACAGTTCAGGTCCAGCCAGATTAGATACTTCAGAGAGCAGATTCCCTCCAAGGTGGGGCAGGTTGGCGGGGCTGGGGGAGGCCCCAGGCCACGTGGCACTGTGTCCCAGGGCCCTTTGTGACACGCTGGGCATGGCCGGTGGGATGGAAGGGGGCAGGGTGTCCAAGGGCCCTTTATGACCCGTGGTGACAGAGGTGCTGCTGGTGACACGGCCACAGTGTCAACAGTGCTCCTCGGAGCAGGCGACGGGCCAGGACGGGACAGAGCGGTGCTGTGCGGAGCCCCCGCGCAGCCAACTCGTGCCTTGCTGACCCGGAGCATTTTGGAGGATTTTCTCACTTTCAGGTGACCTCGAGGCATTTCCACAGGATTTGGAGACCCGGAGTTTCTCCAAGGTGTCTCTAATCCCTGTGGCAGGTGCCCTTGGGACCCTTTTGCAGGACTTGGAGACCCGGAGCTTCTCCGAGGTGTCTCCAATCCCTGCGGCAGGTGGCCTCAAGGCCATTCTGCAACTTAGGGCCCGGAGCTTCTCCGAGGTTCTCTTTCTCTCTTGCAGGTGCCCTGGACACCAGACTGTGGCATGGCAGGGAGACGCTTCAGCCTGCTCAGGCTGTTCCGGAGGAAGAAGGAGGAGGAAAGCCCTGGAGCTGCTCCAGCACAGCAGCCTGAAGAGGTGCAGCAGGTGCAGCCCCCGCAGGAGGGTGAGTGCTGGAGCTGGGCCACAGGGCTGGTGGCTGCAGTCCCCTTGACCTCATCCTGTCCCATCCCATATGGACATGCCCAGGGAAAGGGAGGGGGGCAGAGGGGCCAGGGCTGATCTCCTGGCAGCCATGCTCCATCCACTGGGCACCCTGGGGCTGGCCCTGCCTGCTCCTGGAGCCCAGGCCTGGGCTGTGTTCTCCGGCCTCTCCCGCACACCCTCAGCTCTGAGCGCGCTCGCTCTTTGCCAGGTGCAGGCCAGGAGCGGACAGAAGAGCAGCTCCGTGCCCGTGGCCGCTTCCGCAGGGCAGCACAGGTACCTGCAGCCATCCCCGCCTGGGCTGGGCCTGCTCTCACTGCTCAGCCCAGCACCGCTGTCGCGGCCCTCCAGGGGACATCCCTCTCTTCCCTGCCCTTCTTTCTCCTGCAGACATTTATGAAATTCATGGGCAGTCGGCGTAGAAAGTCCAGGGTCACACCAGCTGATGTCCAGGCCCAGCCTGACACCATCCCGACCCAGCTGACAAAGCCTGATGTCAGCACCGCGTCGACTGCTGTCCCAGCACAGTGTGACACCACAACCAGTGATCACACAACCCACTGGGACACCACGTCAATCGATGATGTGTCACACTGTGACTCTGTGCTGCCTGGTCTCACGGAGGAGGCCGACGCCAGAACGACGGAGGGCGTGGCGAGCACTGAGGCCGCGCCTGTTCAGCGCCTGGTCGATACCCCCAGCCTGGACTTTCTTGAGGAGAGAGCTGTCTCTGCTGAAGTAAGCAGCCTGTGGCCCCCCAAGCTGGGTGTGCTGGGCCCCCTCAGCCTTTGAGGCTGGCACAGTGTGCTGGGAAGGGAAGCATTTCTCAGGGGAAGTTGGGCAAGTATCTAACTCTGGCAGCTCTCCACCTCTCCCCTGTGCATCCTCCAGGCCAGACTGTGGGACCTGGGGACCTGGGGCTGCTCAAGGCATCTCCAGTCCCTGGGGCAGGTGACCTTGAGGCCAGACAGTGGGACTGGATGAGGCGAGGCATTTCCCAGGCTTCTCTCTTGCAGCTGCCTTGAAGGCACGACTGCAGGACTTGGGGAGCCAAAGCTTTTCCATGGCATCTCTGCTGCAGGTAGCCATAACACCAGATGGAGACATGCAGCAGAGACCCCCCACGGTGCCCAAGCTGGCCTGGGTGAAGGAGGAGGAGAAGGAGGAAAGCCCTAGGGCTGCTCCAGCACAGCAGCCTGAAGAGGTGCAGCAGGTGCAGCCCCCGCAGGAGGGTGAGTGCTGGAGCTGGGCCACAGGGCTGGTGGTTGCAGCCCCCTTGGCCTCATCCTGTTCCATCCCATCTGGACATGCCCAGGGAAAGGGAGGGGGGCAGAGGGGCTGGGGTTGATCTCCTGGCAGCCGTGCTCCATCCACTGGGCATCCCGGGGCTGGCCCTGCCTGCTCCTGGAGCCCAGGCCTGGGCTGTGTTCTCCGGCCTCTCCCGCACACCCTCAGCTCTGAGCGCGCTCGCTCTTTGCCAGATGCAGGCCAGGAGCGGACAGAAGAGCAGCTCCGTGCCCGTGGCCGCTTCCGCAGGGCAGCACAGGTACCTGCAGCCATCCCCGCCTGGGCTGGGCCTGCTCTCACTGCTCAGCCCAGCACTGCTGTCGCGGCCCTCCAGGGGACATCCCTCTCTCTTCCTTGCCTTTCTCCTGTAGCTGGTTTGCAGATTCATCAGGTGCATTTGGCACGAAGAGGCCACTTTCATGGCCCATGGGGACACGGCAAACTTGGACCTCTTCAATGCCCAGACCAGCGCTGCCCTGTTGGATTTGCTTGTGGAGAACGGTGTCTACAAAGCAAAGCAAGTAAGCAGCCTGTGGCCAGGGCTCCAGTCCCCCAGGGATGCTGTGGCCCCTCACGTCGGCTGCTCTGGGTCCCCTCAGCCTTTGAGACCAGCAGAGTGTGGTGGCAAGGGGAGCAATTCTTGGGGGAAGCTGAGCAAGTTGCTGGCTCTGGCAGCTCTCCAACTGTCCCCCATGTCCCCTCCAGGTGCCGGCCATAGTCAGGTGCATCCATCAGTGGCTCACATCCAATGTGTCTGATGAGCACAGGCTGGACAAGACTCTTGTCCTGCTGACCGAGGCACACCCCACGGATGTTGCAGTGACCCTGCTGCGCTCTGCCCCAGCCTGTGACAGGTATGGGGCCCACCTGCCTTGAGGGCTCACCTGCCTTTAGACCCCATCCCCCTGGACAGCCTGTCCCAAATGGTGTGCCAGAGACATGGAGACTTCCCAGACACTCCAGCTCCTCTCTTGGCCAGCTTTGGCATGTCAGCCTCCAATCCTGAGGCCAGCCTGCCTCCCTGCCCCACAAGGCACCGTGGCTCTGTCACCTGGGCCCCGCAGCTGCCCAGGCCACAGCGCTGTGTCCCAGACCCCCCTGAGCCAGAGTTGTGACTCCACAGAGCTGCTCGCACCATGTGGAAGACGCTCATCTCCTTCAGACGGACTAAGGAGCCGGTGCTGCAGATCCTCTTCCATGTGCTGGAATACTGGCCAGCGCACAGGAGACGCACCTCTGATGGGGATGAGAGGGATGTCTTTGCCCTGGCTGTGAGTTTCTTGAGCTGACCTCTGCTCGCCTCCAGGTTGCCTCTGGGACGCTATTCCATCCTCCCTCACCACTGCTTCTCCCTGCCCCAGGCACTGGGCTGCAAGCCTGGCTTAGGGGCAGGTTCAGGGACACCAGGCTGGGGGATCCCCCTGTGTCTCCTCTGGCCTGTCCCGGCCACGCTTGGGCCCTGCCACATGGACATCTGGGCCCTGAGAGCTGTCTCTGGGTGCTTTGTCTTTGGCAGGCAACTGTGGCACTCTGGGAGATCATCCAGCTGTCCCACTCCTGGTGCCCAAGTGCAGTGAAGGACAATTTCCCCCGCCTCCTTCTGACTCTGCTCTTCCAAGTTTTCATCAGCACAGAGGAGATGTCAGAGGAGGTCGAGACCTTCTGGAGGCAATGCCGGGAGCAGCGCAGCCTTCCCCCCAACCCCAACAGGTGCTCCATCCCAGTCCCCTCTCCCTGCCACGCCCTCGGGGCTGGGGCCAGGGCTCTGTGCCTGACCTGGGCTGTGCTCTGCACACAGGTTTGCAGTGCAGACCGTTAAAGCCCTGCTGCGCCAGCTGCTGGATGAGGACGTGTTGATGGCGATTGGTCGCAAGTGTGGCTGGGACATGCTCCTCAAGGCTGACACCCACCACTATGCAGTGGGTCTGCTGGCCAGGTGAGAGCCCTTTCTCCCCACTGCCCCTGTCATTTCTGCCCTGTGCACAGGCCACCCCACACAGTACTCGTGTGCTGGGCCAGAGGGCCTTGGCAGCCAGGGATGGCTGAGCAGAGTGGAAAAGGCGGAGAGGGGCGGCTGCACAGGAGGAGCCACCTCCCAAAGTGCCCACGTCCTCTCCTGGGCTGGTGGCCAAAGACCAGGCCTGTGTGAGTCAGTCCCAGGAGAGCTTTGCCCACCTGGCTCAGGGTCTCTGGCACCTTTATTCCCCCTTGCAGGGAGCTGTGCCGTTTCTCCCGCTCCTTCTGCCGCAGCATCGCCGTCAGCCTGCTCCCGCGGCTCAGCAGGGGAGAGCCCCTGTGGGAACTGCCTGCCCTGGCGTTCCTGGTGGAGGTGAGCCTGATGGCGAGCGCTGCCTGGCCCAGCTGCCTCCCCCTCTCTGCCCTCTCACAGCCGCAGCCGCCCGGGACGGTGCCTGCACCCTGTGCTGCTGCCTGGGCCCAGCCCCGGGCGGGTCTGGGCTCCTGCCGGCCGGGCACCCCGTCACTGCTCCCTGCCTTTCAGGTCCTGCACTGCCTGAACCCCAGACAATGTGGGCCCAGCGTCCTGCAGATCATTTCCAGGCACCTGCGCAGGCAGTGCCCGGAGAGGCGTCGCCTGGCGCTCCGAGGCCTGCTGGTGCTCAGCAAGGCTCCCTCAATGGTGAGCAGGGGGCAGGGGCTGAAGCCGGGCCGGCAGCGTGCGGCTGTGCAAGGCAGTAGCTTGGCCTTGGCTGGCCTTTGGCAGCTGTGGCAGCTGCTCCCAGCTCTCCTCCTCCCCGTTCAGCTGCCCGACTCCTTTGGGACGCACCTTTGGCCTCTGGGCCCCGCGGCAGCAGCGTGGGGCTGCACCACAGCATTGTGTTCCACACAGGCTAAGAGCATCCGGAGCCTGAATGAAAGCCTCCTGGAGCTACTGCAGGATGCAGACACAGACACAGTTCAGATGACTCTCTCTGTGTTCATCAATGTGCTGGGCTTGAAAGTCATCGAAATATCCAGCCCAATTGCCCTGAAGTTGCTTGAGGCGCTGCGGCCACTCTTTGACAACGTAAGGCTCTGTGCCCCTCATCGTGGGTACTGAGTGCTGTCAGGAAACTTTGGGCCCAGTGTCTTTTTAGGCCTGTGCCCCGGTGGGCCTGGAGAAGCCAGTGCTGAGGTCTTTTCCTCTTCCTTTGCACCAGGAGCACAGCCAGCTGCAGCAGCTCTCCATGCTCCTCTTCCGGGAGCTGATGGAGGCGACAGAGAGGAGCAAGAGCCTAAAGCCACACGTGTACTTGAGTCTGGTGCCATTCTACTTCAACTGGCACGATGAGAACCAGCGTGTGGCAGAGGTGAGAACTCGTGGGCTCTGGTGTCCCCATGGCAGGAGGCTGCTGTGCCTCCTGCCCTGGCCCATGGTCGCCTGCAGCCTCCTCCTGGCCTTGGCGCAGGGATGCGGGTGCTGTGCCCTGGGCTGCGGTGCCATGGCCCGCTCTCTGTTGCTGTGCAGGCCTCTCGGAGAGCACTGTTTGGTGCAGCCAAGTTCCTGAAGTGGAGGGATCTTGAGAACTTGGTGACCATGGAGCAGCCATGGAGGTTTCCCGAGTGCCTGGTAAGGACGGCCCCAAAGCCCCAGCCCCTGGCTCCCCTGGAGCACCCAGCCCTCTGCTCCCCCCAAACCCGGCCCCAGCGGCTGCTGGCCAGGCCTCAGGGCTCTGCGGGCAGGGGAGCCCCGTGCTGGGGGCAGGGAGCGCCCGGCCAAGGGGCAGAGCCTGAGCCGAGCCTTCCCTCCGTTCCCTGGCGCCCTTTGCAGCTGGAAAAGGACAGGAGCCGAGTGGGCCAGTACGTGCGCCAG
>NW_021937714.1:0-6778 GCF_001715985.3 Manacus vitellinus
CTGAAGCTCTTCCCACATTCCCTACACGTGTAGGGACGTTCCCCAGTGTGGACGTGCTGGTGTCGGAGCAGGTGGGTGCTCTTCTTGAAGCTCTTCCCACATTCCAAGCACCTGAAGGGCTTCTCCCTGCTGGGAGGCTGCTCAGGGACCACCAGCTCAGAGCTCCCCCTCAAGCTCCCGCTGCCTCCCTGGCACAGGTTGGCTCTTTCCTCCTCAGAGCACCCTGGGCTGGCTTTGGAGCCCCTCCTGCGGGGGGATCTCCGGCCCTTTTCCTCCCCGCTGCCTTCCTGCGCCGGGGAGCCCTTCAAAACGGCCTCTCCCACCAGGGTCTCACGGGGGGATTTGTCCTCCGCGCTCTCCCTCCTCAGCTCGGGGCCTGGGGCAGGAAGCAAGAAGGACAGGCAGGGGATTTGCCTCCGGCCCACAGGGAAGGCCAAGGACATCCCCCCAACTCCGGCCCCGGCAGGACGGCGGCGCCAGCGGGGTTGTCCTGCAGCCGGGGCCATGCTGGGCTGACAGAGCCAGCACAACACCCGCCCAAAGGGACACTGACTTCCTCCTCACCTGCCTGGGGGGCCCAAGGCATCTTCCTCTTCCTCGCAGCCTCCTCCTCCATCCGCCCAAGCTTTGGGAAGGACAAATCCTGATGGGGGGGAAAACAAGGGCTGAGCGCGTTGGCTTGGGGGTTCCTCCTGCCCAAGTCCATCTCTAGAACTCACCGGGCATCCTGTGACCATAAAAACCTCCAAAACACCAAGATTCAGTCCAGAAAAACCCAAACCACTGAGATTTAAGCAGATTCAGCCCAAAAAAATGTGTTTAATTGGGAGGATGATGGAAGTGAAGTCATTTCATGAGCACTTGATTGAGTTGCTATATTCTAATCAAAAGCTGTATTAATGTAGTGTCATTTAAAACTTTCCAGGGCTGTTCCTCGAGGTTCTCTGGCCCCCTGCCAGTTCAAGGCTGTTTGTTTCTCCAAACCACCAAACCAAGGGTGCCAAACGCCCTGGTTGGTCAGTGCCGGCTGGGGGAGTGGGCACTCGGTGAGGGGATGAGAAAATTGCACCCAGGGCTGGGCTGAAAGAGGCTTCAGCACCACTTCTGATGGCCCAGGGGCAGCATCTGGCTTCTCCCAAACAGAGAGATGGCACTTGTTCCTCTGCAGGGAGTCAAGGGGAGGAGGGTGACTCCTGCTGCATGGATGGAACAGCAGAGGATCCCTTGGGTCCCCAGGATGGATCAGCACTCAGGGACTCAAACTGCCTTTGGGCTCAGGATGCAGCTGCCAGCACAGATTTCACTTCAAAGTCTACAAGGAGTCAAGCTCTGGAGAGGAGATTGTGCCCCATGGATGGGATTGAAGAGGCTCCCTCAGGTCCCCAGAAGGAATCAGCAACCAGGAATAGACACAAAAGGTCCCCCTGAAAATTTCAGGGAGACTGTCTTGTAGGGAGGGAACAGTGTCACCCCACCAGGGCAGGGCTGGCAAGTGGGAGGCTGCTCCAGGGCTCTGCAAGAGGCCTCGTGCTCTGCTCGGCCCCAGCACTGCCTGGTACCAACCCCCCCGGCTGCCCCCGGCCCTGGGCAGCTCTGCTGCCACAGGCTGTGCCCTCACCGTGGCCCTGCAATGGCCCTGCCTGTCCCTCACCCGGGGCCCTGCCCGTGGCCCTGTCCCTTGGCTCTCTCTCTGCCAGCTCAGTGTGGGGCACACGGGCTGGGGGTCCCTCCCAAGCCCCCCGGGCAGCCGGCGTTGGCTGGGGGGATGTGAGGGCTGGGCCTGCTCAGCACAGCCCCGGCCTCGTGCCCAGCGCCTCTTTCCTGACCCACACAAGAGCTTCCCGGCCCCCCAGGGCTCCCCTGCTGCTGCCTCTGCTCCTGGCCCTGCCTTTGCTGCTCCCTTGGCTGGGGCAGCGGCTGCAGGGGGGGATGGCAGCAGCTTCAGCTCCACGGCACTTCCTGGGGGGAGCTCAGCCCGGGGGGACGGGCAGGGACCTGATGGGGATGGACAGGGGCCCAGCAGGGACAGCCAGGGCCTGCAGGGGAAGGCACAGGGACAACCTGGCCCCAAACACTGCCACTGCTGTCTCTGCTCCTCCTTGCAGGCTCCGTGGCCAGGCACAGTTTGTGTTCCTGGGTGCCCACCATCTCAGCACTTGGAGACCCTCAAATCAGCGCCCGCAGCTCTGCAGCAAAGCCCCAGCTCACCTGGCACACAGGGGATGGACACAGCACCTGCTCAGGGATGGGCATTCACAGCTTTGTTTCTTCCCCACAACGGGGCTCTCCTTCCTCAGCAGCACCTCTGCCTTGCACTTATTCTCAGCCTCACCTCAGGGACAGCTCTGGGCTCACCTCCACACCACTTCTCAGCCTCACCTCAGGGCCTGGGCTCAAGGACAGGAACCTGCAGGGAGGGGACATCAGGTGCAAGCTGAGGGCTGCCTGCTTGCACTGGCCTCTGGGCTTCTTTCTCCTTCTACAACCATCCCACAACTTAGTCTGCTTTTCTAACACCACACATTTACAGACTAACCTTGGAGATAGATATGGACAGACATCTCTATCACCCTGGGGATGGAGCCTCAAGCATGTGCTGCCATAGGAATGGGAATCACAGAATCAGCCACGTCGGAAAAGACCTCCGAGATCATCAAGTCCAACCCTGGATCCAACCCCGCTGTGCTTCCCAGACCATGGCACTGAGGCCACATCCACTCTCACCTTCAACACCTCCAGGGACGCTGAGTGCCCTCCCAGTACAGCCCAGTGCCCCCAGTACAGCCCACTGTGTTCCTGTCCCAGGGTGCCGGGTGATCCCTCTTGGGGTGGGGTTGGAAGGGATTTTGCGGGGGCTGAACCACAAGCAGGTGAACCCTGAGATCCCCCTTGGTGTCCCCAAGACCCACTTGGTGTCCCTAATTCCCCTCTTGACACCCCAAGATAACCCTGGTGTCTCCAGCATCGCCAGGGCCTCTCCATGGCCATTATTCCCCCCTTGACACCCCCAATTCCACTGTCCACAAACCCCTCCCCACTGTCCCCAAACCCCATCCCTGATGTCCCCAACCCTCCATCTCACCCCAGGAGCCCCCCTGGACTCTCTGACACCAAAAACGCCCCCCCCACGCTCACAGAAAGGCCAAGGGCATCTGGGGACACACTGGGGACAGTTGAGGGGATTTGGGGGACACTGGGTGATTACTGGGGGATACTGGGACACACTGGGGGGAACCAGGGGGCAGTGGGAGGGACTGGAGGTTACTGAGGGATGCTGGGAGGGCACTGGGAGGGACTGGGGAGGTACTGGGGGATTACCAGGACACAAGGGGAGACACAGACAGGTTACTGGGCCATACTGGGGGTTACTGGGTGCTCACTGGGCCATACTGGGGGGCAGTGGGAGGTCACTGGGACACACTGGATGGTCACTGAGGGGGTTACTGGGCCATACTGAGGGTCACTGGGAGGTCACTGGGCGATACTGGGGGCACTGGGATCCCCTTACTCAGTTCTGCTACATCTCCCCCCTGCATTTTGAGGGGCACCCCCAGGACCCCTCCCCTGAGGGCTGGGAGATCCCCCTAAACCCCACTGCTGGGATTTAGGGGACCCCCGACCCCCCCTCCCTTTGGGGTCTCTGTGTGCTGAGTTTTGGGGGTCTCTGGGGTTTGGGGGGAATTGGGATCCCCTTTCCCTGGGGTCGGTCCACTGACACAGAGACCCCATAAAATCCCCTCAAAACCCCTGAAATCCCCTCAGAAATCAACCTCTGGACCCATCAAAACCTCCTTAAAGACCCCACAAATCCCCTCAGACACCTCATCCACCCCCAGGACCCCCTAAACTCTCTCAGTGACCTGCAAAACCCACCTGGGATCCCCAGGCCCTTTCAGGGACCCCAAAAACCCCCTCAGGGACCCTCAAAACCGTCTGGGACTTCTGAAACCCTCCTAGAAACCCACAAAACTCCTTCAAAGTCACTTTTCCAAAGCCTCCCATGACCTCCCAATTCCCTCGGAGACTCCAAAACTCCCTCAGGGATTCCCAAACCCCTTCAAGGACCTTCAACCTCCCCCTAAGTCCCCCCAGGAAACCAAACCCCCTCAGAGACCCTCAAAAACCTCCTTAGGGACCCCTAAAAGCCCCTAACGGACCACAAAACCACAGAACAGCAGAAGAACTTCCTGTAAAGGAAGGGAGCAAAGAATCTGAGAAGGAGGAGACCAAGTTAAAACCGAACCAAAGCAATAAAATCATCCTGACCCTTGCAGTTTTTCCTTCACCTTTTTCTCACTTTTCCTTTTTTCAGGGTTCTTTTTTTCGTTGGGTGGTTTTGAATGTTTTTTCCGAGGGACTTTCTCGGCAATCGAATCGAACATCCGGGTTCTTGGGAGGCCCCCGGGCCCCGCGGCCCCCGAGACGGTTCCAAGGCCCTGCGCTCTGACCCCCGAGAACCCCCGAACCTCCGCGCTAAACCCTCCCGAGCCCTCCAGCCCTTCCACCCACGGCCGCGCTCCCCGCAGCCCCCGAGGGGATCCCCAGACCCCGCTCTCCCGCACCCCCCGCCAGCTCTCACAGACAAAGGCAGGACCCGCCGCCATCACCGATTCCCGCTCTGCGCGCGCCCCGCCTTTAGAGAACACCGCCGCAGCCAATCAGCGCGGGGCCACGCCTCCGCACGCCTGCCGACGCGCCTGCGCGCCGCGCGGGGCAGCACGGGAGTTGTAGTCCTTGCGGCGGATCATTGCGGCCCTTTGCTCGTGAGCGAAGATAATACTTTCTTGGTTTTATTGATTTTCTGTCTTTTTTTTCCCTTCTCTTTTCTCTTTCTTTTTTCCTTTCCTTTTTTCTTTCTGCTTCCTTTCCCCCCCTTTTTTCTTTTTCTTTCTCTTTTTCTTTTTTTCTCTTTTTTTCTTTATTTTTTTTTATTATTTGTCTCATTTTTTCCTGTTTTATCTGTCTTTTTTTCTCTTTTTTTCTCCTTTTTATCTTTTTCATCCCTTTTTTTCTATGTATTGCCTTTTTCTCTTTTTCTTTTTTTTTTTCCTTTTTTTTTACATTGTTTTCTATCAGTTGTATTTTCAAGGAAGATTTAAACACAGACCAAAACAATCTCCAGGTACAAATCCCATGACAACAGATAATCTGCCATTGTTCCAGGTCCAAGAGGATTCCCAAGATCACAAACACTGAGATTTGAAGGGTGCCCACACAAAAAACAGCTTTCCCTGCTTTTTCCACTGGTAAAGCAAGTGTGGAAGGGGCACTTGGCCCCAGGCAAGATGCTTTTACAGCCACTTTAAGCAACACAAAGTGGATCTGGCTGGCAAATGGGATTATGCCCATTCTTTCAAGGAGGATTTGAAGAGTACACTGAGGGGAAACATTGAGGGCCATTTCTTCATCTACTGCAGGGATGAGAAGAGGGGGGAGCAGGTGCTGTGGCCCCAGAGCTTCTCTCTGCTTTGGGGACACTTCTGTGTTTTCCTCTGTCCATTGAATTCCCAACAAAGAAGGAAAAAACTACAGGAACTCCAGTCTGGAGTGGCCAGGACATGTGGAAGCAGGGGAATTTTTCTTCCCAGCTGGGATTGAGAGTGCAATTTCACACTCCTTTGGAGAGCATTAACAAAGACATCCCATTTCTGCCCAGGGATCTTCCAGGGGGAACTCAATCCGGGCTCTGGGCAGGTCCCTGCAGGGGCAGCAGCTTCCTCTGCACATTTGAGGGGATAAAGCTGCTCTAACCCTGCCCTCCAACTACTCCACAGCAATTTAGGACCTCTGAGGACAGTTCCCCACTGTTTCCACCCCAGCAGAGACCTGAACACATCCTGTGGGCACTGTGTGACCACCCCTGGCATTAACACCCAGCTGGAATGAAGACACTGACTGTAAATACAGTTGTCTACCTGGAAACCTCAACTTTGTTTGCTACTATACAGCAATAACATTTTCTATTCATATTGCAGCTACAGACTTAACAAATAGAATTGCATATATTGTGCTTTAGAAATTAAAATGCATTCCAAAGTCAGGCAATGCTAAACAACGAAAGTCTTGAACCCTCCTCCCCAAACCAGCCCAACTTTCTGCTTTCAGAACCAGCCCACTTCCTCACTCTCTTCACAAAGGGAGAAACTCTCTCTCTCCACCTCTGAAACAAAAATTCCCTCCCCAAAAGTGACCAAAAAGAGTCTACTTAGGCACTACTGCAAATGGAAGTTGTCTAATAACCATTCCTTCTAACTCAGGAAGGGGAGGAGGTGAAGAAAGTCACAACAAATGTTTGGATTCCTTCCTCTTTGACGTCTTCTTTTCCCTATCTGATGCTCTGGGACGTTTGCAGGGGGGTCAGCATCTCTTCAGAGATGGCTCCTTTCACATCAGAGCCCCTCAAATTGGCTTCCTGGAGGTCACAACCTGATAGGTCACAATTCTGAAGAGGAAAAGAAAAAGAAGTGTCAATGGAATGCACCCAGAACTCTGTTCACAGCTTTACTTGAAGTCCATTTACCTGAACTCCATTGTACTCTGAAGCTGGAGAGCTCAGCCAAAAGCCAGCAATCCCCCAAATTACCAGTTGACCATAGGATAGAAAGGAATAGGATGGAAAATGAATCCCAACTCACTTCCAAATCAGTTCCTGCCAACGTTGCTCCCCTGAGGTTACAGTTCTTTAGTCTGGTGTTTCTCAGCGTTGCAACTCGGAGGTTCATTCCTGTCATCTGACTGCCCTCCATGGCCACTCCTTTCAGGTTGGCACCTGGAACAC
>NW_021937715.1:0-27596 GCF_001715985.3 Manacus vitellinus
CGTTGGGGGCCGCAACGTGAAAAACAGCGCGGGGGGGAGACCCTGGGGCCGGGATCGATCGGACCAATCGGGTTCAATCCCCGATCTCCCTCCCCCGCCATCACCACCCGCTCCCGGCAGCCCCCGCGGATAGTTTCGACGTTCTAGTTGGGTGACTCACCGGCACAAGGACAGGGGCCCAGCAGAATTTGGCAATGAGTCATTCCAGCAGAGCCGTTCTATTGGCTGCGACCCACGAGGGAGCCCCAAAAGCTGTTCCTGGCTTGGGGGGGAAGGACAGCCGGCACGACCGGGAACGGGGGTGCAGAGGGTGTTCAAGTGCCCAGGAAAGGGGCAAAAAACTTTCCCCTCTCCCTCCCAGTGCCCCCTCAGCCCATCCCAGTGTCTCCCCTCTCCCCCAGTGCCCTCTCAGCCCATCCCGGTCTCTCCCCTGCTCTCCCAGTGCCCCCGTCCATCGAGGTCCCAGCCCGGCCCTGCCCCCTGCTCTGCTCCGGCCTGGATTTCTCCCCTGCAGGGGCAGCTGAGGTGGCTCCAGGGCGGGCGGGAGCTTTCGGGGCACGGGGTGGCTCCTGACATGCTGCTGGAACCGCCCCTGCCTGGGCGGGCCCGTCAGCCTGGGGCACCTCCTCACCCGAGCCTGGGGGACGGGCCGGCAACTGGGAGGGGCTTTGGGAAGGAATGGGGAGGCTGAGAAGGGGTTGGAGGTCGTGGGGGTAACTGGGAAGGTGTTTGGGGGAGTTTGGGGGTTTGGGAGGGAGGTTGGGGAGATTGGGGCAGCTGTGAGGGGTTTTGGGGAATCGTCGGGGATGTGGGAAGGAACTGGGAGAGAGTTTGGGGGCATACTCAAGGGGAAGGGGGCAACTAGGAGAGGGTTTGAAAGGTCCTGGGAGGGCTGGAGGTAACTGGGAGGGGTTTGGGGGCATCTTGTGGGTTTTTGTGGGTCTGGGAGGCAGTCTGGGGGCCTCGGAGGGTTTAAGGGGAAGTTGGGAGTGTCCTGTGGGACCGGGATGGGATTTGAGGGTTCCTGGAGGGGCTGGGAGGGCTTTATGCCTTTATACTGCGGGCATTGTCTAGTATTGATGGGGGTAATCCGTGAGTTGACTGTTTCATAATCATCCAAATTTTAACAAGACTTTGAAGGTGGTCAACCTCAGTTTGAAGCAGCTCATTTTTAGCAACAAATTTATCCGATTTTTCTCCTGTTTCCCTCTCAAAGGCTAACGATGACTTCAACACCACATTTTCTGATTTCAAAACAGTAGACTCAACATCAGAAATCCATTCATGACTTCCCTGTCACCACTCCATCCGAATGTCTGTGCACTCACTGTGGCCTGAGAGAAACCTGCCTGTTTGCAGCGCACTGACTGGGCAACTTTTCTTTTTGCAGGTGGAAAAGGGCAGATAAAGAAAAAACAGATGGGTCCAGCAGAAGTGATGCTGCTTCTGTCAAAAGCAGAGCAGAGGCCGAAAGCACTTTAGGAAGTTGCTTACAGAAGCACTTGTGCATTCCAAGTTACAGCTCAGGAGTCTCAGTGACTTGTCCAACATGGGAGCTCCTTTTCCATTTCTCAACCCCCAGATTCCTCAGGAGTAGGAAACTGAAAACACTGACTCAGAAAAGCTCCATTCCTTCCTAATAATTGTGCTTTGTCCTTCCCATTTGACAGTGCTCTTGGAAATGTGCTGGTGTGATCTGGATCTGGGGCAGCCCTGACCTCCCACAGCCCTGACCACACACACCTCATCCAACGGCAGGAAGAACCTGCCTGGCTCCTGCTGGGGTTCTCACCACCCACCGACAGCTTCTCCCTGCAGAGGGGTGGGCAACTACCCAGGCAGGATGAGACCTGACCCCAGCAGGCAGCAAAGTCCCTGCCCTGGCACAAAGAACCCCGGAGCACAGGGACCCTGCTCTGCAGGACAGCCGCGGGCATCCCTGGCTTCACCCCCACCTTCCCACCCCGCAGCCATCCCTGGGAGAAGGAGCCCACCTGCGCTGTCCCTCTGACGGTGCTGCAGGGAAGGCCTGCCCTGGAGAACATCCTCCTCCAGCGCAACAGAGAAACTGGGAGAGTCCTGACAGATGTGCAAGGCTGTGGGATGTGGTAGCTTTAGGAGATTCCTCCAGGAACACAAGCGACATTGCCCTGCACCTGTAGACTCACTCTGCAGAGGAGTGTGAAGTTGTGTCCCCAAGTTGTGTCTCAGCTGAACACCTCCCATCTTTCTGCTGCCTTTAACCTCCCTTTGCCTTTCTTCTCTTCTCTCGTGCCTACAGGCAGTGCCCTCGGCCCTGCTGGGCTGTGCAGAGGAGCTGCTCCTGGGCAGAGCTGTCTCTCTGCAGTGCTGCCCGCTTGCCAGGATTTCCCTGTGTGCCAGGAGCCCGGCCCAGCTGAGCAGCACAGCAAGAGCCAAAGGCAGCCCTTTCTCTGCCCCTCTGGGTTCCCCACAGGTGTCCCTGGGGCTCCAGGGGAACCTGCTGTGGAACAGACTGAAGGAAACAATGATGTTCCCTCTTCTCCCCTCTTCAGTGACACTTCTTTCCAGCAGTGACACTTCTTTCCAGCAGTGACATTTCTCCTCTTAGAAAATTACCAGGGTATGATGATCACCTTTTCTAGTTTCATCATTACACAGGACACCAGGAGGGTGACAGCAAAGGATCTGGTAACTCCCTGGCACAGCGGGGGTTTTCCTGGAGTCACACAGAGAAATGTGTCAGGGCTCTGAGAGGTGTCCAACCCTGAGCTGGACTGATGCACACACGGGGGTGTTCAGAGACACGAGTCCTTCCCTGGCACACACACAGGCAGTTCATTGCAGCAGGGGCAGTGTCTCCCTGGGCTCCTGCTACCACTCCCAGAGCCTGGAGCCACCTCAGCCCCGTAATGCTCCCACCCTGCCCACTCCTACACTTCAGATGAACATTGGGGTTTTCTAGTCACTGGAACTGCCCAGACCAGCCCCTCCCTGGTCCCCCCATCTCCCTGCCCCGCCCAGCCCAGCAGAGCAGCACAGTCGTTTCTGGTCCTGCAGCAAGAAAGGGAGGCAATAGAGGACAGGGACAGTGACTGCATGTCTGGACTGCTCAGGAGATCATCAGCTCAGGCGGCAGCTCCTGCAGCCCCAGGGCCAGACCCGCTTCCCAGTGGCCCAGGCAACTGCTGCCACGTGGGCACAAGCTCTGCTGCCCAGGAGGGTCCTGTAGTGAAGGACTTTGCAGATGGCCACGTAGCAGTCGTAGGACATGATGGTGAGAAGGGCAAGCTCCGCTGTGATCAAGAAGAAAAGCAAAAAACACCTGTGCAGCTCATCCTGAGTAGGACATGCCCCTGGTGTTCCAGAGGGAATTGGCCATGGCTTTGGGGAGAGTGGTGCAGATGCAGCCCGGGTGTGTGAGGGAGAGGTGGAGCAGGAAGAAGTCCCTGGGGGGTGTGCAGGTGGTGGTGGCAGGCTACGGCGCTGAGGATGAGGCCGTTGCCCAGGAGGGCAGCCAGGGAGATGCCCAGGAAGAAGCAGAAGTGCAAGAGCTGCAGCCAGGAGGAGGAAGTGGGGGATGGAGCTGCTGTTGGACATGAGCTTCCTCCGGGCATCAGGAAATGTCCAAGGAGGAAAAGGCAGTGAAAACTTTGGGACAGGTTTCCTAGATCAAACCCATGAATTCCTCTGAGCATCTACCCTCATCCCAAGTATCTGCAGTCACACATATATAGATTCTGGACTGTAGAAGACAGGCTTAGCATGACTTTAAGATGATTTCTTCTCAATTTTTTGATTTATTTTTCTACTGCCAGGTCTGAGAGGGGCATCGTGGAACCAAAGGAACCCTGAGACATTTCAGAATCCCACATGTGTTGGGTCTGTCTGAGCTGGAGTTCATTTTCTCACTGCAGGCGTCACAGTGCTGTGCTTTGCATTGGGAGCTACAAAGGGGTTAATCACACCAGTGCTTTGGCAACTGCTGAGCAGGGCTGGTGCAGCATCTGCATTGTCAGCTTCGTCCCCTGAATCGGGGGCAAGATCATGGGAGGCGATACAGACAGGTCAGTTGAGCCAAATGGACCAAAGGGACATTGCAGAATATATGGCGTCAGCTCAGCTACAAGAGCTCAGGAAAGGAACAGGAAAGGGGGAAAATCCATTTTTTTACAATACATGCCTTCTGAGCGGCTTCTCTGTGTGGTGAAGCCCTGCTTCCCATGAAGTGGCCAGGTATCGCTGCTGACAGGAAGTAGAGAGAAAATCTTTTTATTTTCCTCTTCACTTATGCATGCGCAAACTTTGGCTTTTGCTTTAGTAAAGTGCCTGATCTCAAGGTAGAAATAATTTTCCATCTTATTCTGTCTCTTCTGTCTGGCTGGGAAGGGCAGCAATAGAGCAGCTTGGTGGGCACCTGGCATCCAGGTAAGGTCAACCCACTGCAACATTGCAGGGTCTCATGGAACCAAAGGACTGCTGGGAGACTGGGGGAACTCACGGAATCAAGTGGCCGTCGTGGCACTGCCCTGCATCATAGAAGCAAATGTTCCCTGGGAAACTACAGAAACCAGGGACTTAAGGGACATCATTGGGATGTGCGGGACCTCATGGAATTAAACAAACCGTGGGATATCTTTGGAACTTCATGGAATCAAAGGGATTGGAATCAAAGGGATAAAACAAAAGAATTAAACCCCATGACCAGAAACCATTGGATCGAACATTTCTTTAATATGCCAGCTGGGGATTCATGGGGGTACTCTGCCATGCATGAATCAAAGAATCAGTATAAATTTCGGAGTATAAATACAGTGATACTTGAAAGACCCTCCCCTTCACAAGCAGTCCAAAATTCTCTTCTGATTTTAGGGTCAAATAGCCTCTTGGATTTTATTCGTGGAGCAAGACTGCCATCTAGCGTCCATTTCTTCTGGGAGGGGCAGTCATTTTCACAGAGTGGTCTTCTCCCTTAGCAGGCCTCGTAGCATCTCTGATTGATCTATCCGACCCCTAACCCCTAAACTAAATGCTTTAGGACCAGCTAAGACGTATCTTAGAACTTCCCATTTGCTTAAACAATGTAAGACTTTCTTCTTAACAGAACAATTAAACAATTAAACAAGTTTTCTGAGGCCTGTAAGCTAATTTCTTGAAGATGGGCATATGATACACTCTCTATTAGTTTCCATGTATCATCTACATTCTCTCTCCTACAACTAATTGTAGTCTTAAAAGAAAAGAAAAGACTGCTACCATGCCAAGAAAGCAAACCCCTTTGTTGATTAGGATTTTTATCTAAGAAAAACTTCTGATTTACGAAGCCATTAAGGATGGAGATCCTCTCTCATTTCAGTGCCATTGTGACAATATGGGGCCTCATGTAACACATGGAACAGAGAACACTGCACATTCCCAAGCAATCAAGGGGCCATTGTAACACTCCAGGGCCTCATGGAAGACGGAGGCCCCGCAGAGAGACCTCAAATCAGAGGTTTGGGCAATCCTCAACCAGAGGAAGTTCAACAAGGGGAAGTGCCAGATTCTGTCCCTGTGATGGGGCAACCCCGAATGTCCGGACAGACTGGGAATGATATTCTGCATAGCAGCGCTGGAAAATGGCCTCTGGGGTCCTGGTGGATGGCCAGTTGGCCAAGAGTCAGTGGTGCTCTGGCGGGGGCTCACTGCTCGGTCACAGGAGGGTTTTCAGACACACGAGTCCTTCGCTTGCACACAGACACAGACAGTTCATGGCAACAGGGGCAGTATCTCCTGGGGTTCCTGCTGCCACGCCAGGAGCCTGGATGCACCTAAGCCCTTGTGGTGGTGCCACCTGCTCTGCCACTATCTGAGATGCCCCACCGCCTGAGAGATGGAAACGCGGAGCTCTGTCCAAGAGAAGCACATCCCAGAGCTGCACGCATGGGCTTTGCCAGGATTTAGAACCGTAAATGCAATGTGACACCGAGACACTCTTTGTCCCACATAACTTCAAGGTCTCCCCAGGAGGTTGATGGCAATTGTTCTTGCTCAGGGTCATCTCCCCACACCAACAGCAGGTGTGTGCTCAAGACTTGTCTGTGCAATGCAAACAGATACACCCTGTCTAGTTCTTCCGGTCTCTCCAAGGAAGGCAAAAGAATCTCTGTGTGCCGGGTGAGAAGCCAGTGCTGGAAGTTGTGGTTCTATTGTGAGTGCCAAGAGCGGATGGCAGGTCTGTGATGAATGCCCTGAGGAGATGACCTGGGTTTTCCAGTGCACATGGCAATAGATCACACCCTGCTTTGGTGGTCATTTATGTCCTACGGAGGTGACAGAGATGGGAAAGAGAATGAAATTTTTGAATGTGCCTCTGAGTGCCCCTCAACCTGCTGCAAATGTGCAGATTCCAGTACATCCAGTTCAGGTGTGAGAGGCTGTTCCCTGGTCCTCTGAGCAAGAAGAGCTGGACGAGGGACACAGCAGAACTCGCTTACTGAGACTGCATCTCCATGAATCCCAAAGCAAGTGCGAGGGGTTATGCCACGTCCGAGTTTTCTCAGGGGAAGGTGTTTCTCCCATGCACTTGCCTCCCCGTGGCACTGGTGCCACAGCCCCCGACAAAACCACAAGTGGTCTTTGTCCCTAGCAAAAGTGCTCCTACTGCTAGCAGGGATGTTCCACGGGAAAGGCCAGGAGAGGTTGAGCCCGGAGGGCACTGAGCCCGGAGGGATGTTTTGCCTCTCGTGCCCCTCGACCATTCTCGCAAGCCCAGCCCGGCCCCGCCGGTTCTACGGTGCAGAGCACGGACCGCCGCCGCGCTGCCGCCGCTGTCGCCTGGCCTCCGCCTCCAGCCAGCACCCGAGGAGAGCCCGAGAGGCGTCGGCGCCTGTCCCAGCCCCGGGGCGGATTTGTCGGAGGAGGACAGGGGAGGAGGGAGAGGAAGGCAGAGGAGGCGGAGAGGAGGCGGCCCACCAGGAGCAGAGAGTCGGGGCTGGCAGGGGCAGCGAGGCACCGGGAAGCGGATCGGCGGCTGCGGCGCTGTCAGGCAGCGGGGCTGGTGGCTGGTCGCGGTTTTGATCTGTGCGCAGGGCTGGTGGCCGGAGCCCGTATCCATTCCTACCGGCAGCTCCCGGGTCACAGCCCCGAACTCCTCGTACGCGCTGCTAAATGGTCCAGAGAGCTGCGGGTGCCAACGGGGTGGCTGTTGGTGACGGGAGATGGTCTTTCCACCGTCCTCTGGCTCTCCGGACCCCATCATGGGAACGCGGCTCTGTATTCCTGGGCCCTGGCGGACACGGACTCATTGACACTGTCGTCTTCAGAGATTTCAGGGGATTCTCTTAGAAACAAAACTCGGTTAATTGGTTCTACGGCAGAGCAAATTAGCACCCCTATGAAAACATGGCTTTTCATTCCTACACAGAGCGCAGGCTTGCGACAGAATGCCTGAGTGCAAAGTGATTTATACAGCACAGGGCAGCGCAAATCTGGGCATCCTGCAGTCAGCTGCCATGTGTGTCCCTAGTTTCTCTTGAGGCATCGTCTCCTGGTTACTCTGATCCACTCCAGGCAGGAGCCACGATTCTCTGGTTCATGAAGATCTTTCTCTTTGGATAGGAGGAGGGGTTCTTACCTTGCCTGGAGTGTGGAAAAGACAGAGAGTAAGGGTCCGCAAGATTTGGAGTGTCACTCGTCAAGGATCTGAACACTACATCTCGGACGTGTTCTGAAGAAGCTGTGAAGGCAGACAGTGCGAAGGAGCGAGGTGCAACCAAGCCAGACCAAGCGTTAGAGGTGGTGAGAGAGGAAAGCAAAGCAGTAAGAAAGGAGAGACCTCCAGCCATGTGGCCCTGGCCTCAGGAAGGATGGTTGCAGGACCATCCTTCATTAGCCTCTCAGTAAAAATGCAGAATTCTCAGCTTCCTCTAAATGTGTTATCTCTCCTCTGATACTTAAGATGGTAGAAAATTTTCAGGAGCACACAGGCATAAGGAGGGTGAACTCGATAATGCTCTTCCACCTGGGAAGCATGTGAAAGCCTCTGTTTCCTGTGGTGTGATGGGTGCCTGGGATCCCTCTGGACTTGGTTTAGGGAAGGGGTTGGGTGTAAGGGTCTCCATCTGCCAAGCCCCCAGACCTTCAACTGCCCTGGGTGGGCCAGGGCTCTCCTAGCCCCACCACTCGCAAGCAGCACTCTGGCAGTTGCCCCATGTGCTCCTGCATGTGCGTCAGGGTCTTCATCCTGTTCCCTGCTCATCCCTCAGTACATTCCCTAGGTCATATGCTCTCCTTGCCATTGCTGGAGCTGGGATATCCAGCAGCCCTGCTGGAGCCACAGACTCCAGACTTTGCGTTTTCGCAGAAGAGAAAGGCAAATCTAGAGACACTGGGCTGCTGCCCAGCAGGGCTCATCTCCCTTTCCCGGGGAGCTGGGAGAGAGGCATTCTTCCCAGGCAGATGAAGAAGGACAGGGGAAAAGCCACAGAAGCGGAGGAGACACGTGTTCCCCGAGGAAGCTTCAAGCAGCCCAGAGAGCTGAGGACAGCACGGGAAGATGTGAAAGGTGCAGAAGGGTAGAGGCCCGGAGCTCCCAAAAGCACATCAGTGGGTGTGCAGCAGAGCAGGCGATTGCAAGTGGGGAGGGGAGGACTGCACTGCGAGCTGACCGGGAACAATCTCTACCCATGAGTGAGACCCCAGAGCCAGGCAATGCTCAGAATGCCATCGGCTGGGGGAGCCAGACGAGCTGTTGCTTGGGGAGGGAGAAACCCAAAGAGAGCATTTGAGGTACTGAAATACAGTTCATTTCTCGGCCCTCCTGCTTCCTTTGCTCCCCCTCTAAGAGATTCGTTTCTGGCAGCTCTCTTCTCCCGGCACAGGGTGGAGATTTCTGACACCCTCGGCAAACAGGCAGGTTTGTCTCAGCATGAATTTTGGCTACCTCGTCGTCACTTTCTGCCTGGTACACCTCCTCTCTATATCCCAGCTTTTCATAAATGCATTCTTTTTCCTCCCAGGAAATAGTCAACTGCCTTTTCAGGCCCCGTGGGGGAATACAACTGAATAGAGAAACATCGCTGCAGATCATGTACTTGCTGTCCTTCATGTGTTCACTCCAGGCGATCTTACTTCTCTAAAGAAATAAAGAGGGAAAGAAGAGAAAGCTCAGGCCTCCTTCTCTCTCTCTGCTCGCCACTTCAACTTCGCTATCCCTCTCCGTCTGTCCTCTCCTCCACATGCTGCCACCAAAAGATATCTCGGCTCTCTCTGCAGTCACACATTTCTCCTTTTCTAAAGAAAATCAGGAGATCATTCCAAAGCTGCTCCAGGTCTATCAAACTCTCATCTCACTAACTTTATTAATGCATCCCTTTCAACCTGCAGGCTGCCTCTGGCACGACTTCCAGTTTTCCCCGGCTGGCAACATATTCAAATCTCTCTGTTTGCAGTGGGCCATGGCTTACGGGGGCTGCGATACACCGGGAGACCGATCGACGTCTGTGGGGAGCGGAGCTGTCAGCAGGAGCATTTCTGCTGGAGACAAATAGCACCTTAGTTTTAGACTTGGGCTGTGGCACCAGTTCTACGCCGAAGCAGTGCATGGGTGAAGCACCTGCCCATGAGAAATCACGGCATGGCATCTCCCACCCGCTTTGGACCAATGGAGATACAGTCTCCGTGATGAGATCCCAGTTGTGTCACTTCTCCTGCTCAGAAGACTAGGGAACACCTGAAATATGTATGCTTGTCCTGAAAACAGAGAGCTCTAACTATTTGGGCAGCCTGGAGAAAACTGGAGGTCGTGCCAGAGGCAGCCTGGAAGCAGAATCTGACGCATTATTAAGTTTAGTGAGATGAGGATTTGATAGGCCAGGGGTAAATTCAGTGTTCTAGCACTGGTGCCTCTTGCGCTGCGCTGTGCTTTTTACGTCACTTGGCACCCAGGTACTCAAGCCTGTTCTCTTTGTATGGCTGAAAACCCTGTTTTAATAGAAGCGCTAATACCCAACTCGTCTCCATGACGGTGCCCGGAGAGCCAGAGGACGGTGGAAAGACCATCACCCGTCACCCACAGCCGCCCCGTTGGTGCCCGCAGCTCTCTGGACCATTTAGCAGCTCTCTGGACCATTTAGCACCGAGGAACTCGGGGCTGTGACCCGGGAGCTGCCGGTAGGAATGGATAAATTCACCGTTTCGTATGTTGGCGTGTGAGCACTTGGTGATTTCACTGCTCTCGCTGGTCTCTACCAATGGGTCCTGCTGCACCTGGGCTCTACCTGCAGACACTGGCAGGGAGATGAAGAAAAGCCGTCGGAAGTGTTTTTGCACTGGATGTTTTTTCCCAAAACAAAGGGCACAGCAGCAGTCAAGCCAATACGGAGAAGAATTTTAAGAGGATATAAAGGTGTGTAGTAGTTGAAATGTCCATTAATATTTGCTGGAGAGAGGTGAGCGGAAAAGAGAAGTGGATTGGTGAAGTCACTGAAGAATGGAAAGCTGCGGGATTAAGCCAAGCGAAGAGAGGAAGAAAAGTAGGAAAGGGGAAGGACGGACTGCACGAATTCACTGAAGGACAGAGAGTAAAGCAAGGAAAGAATAACGGCTCGACAAAGAAAAAAGCGATGAGTGTTCCCAGGGAATACTTTATGGACCAGAGGGAGGGAGGGCTGGGAAGATAGTTCGGGAGAAGAGCTTTGTGAAGAACCGAGCAGATAGGAGGGTAGCCTCGAGGAATATGCATGTCCGCCCCAGGGGGCTGCCCCGGCCCCTACGGTCTCCGGCCGCCAGCCCTGCGCACAGATCAAAACCGCGGTCAGCGCCACCAGCCCCGCTCCCCAACAGCGCCGCAGACGCCGATCCGCTTCCCGGCGCCCCGCTGCCCCCACCAGCCCCGACCCTCTGCTCCTGGTGGGCCGCCTCCTCTCCACCTCCTCTGCCTTCCTCTCCCTCCTCCTCTGTCCTCCTCCGAAAAATCCACCCCGGGGCTGGGACAGGCGCCCACGCCTCTCGGACTCTCCTCGGGTGCTGGTTGGAGGCGGAGACCAGGCGACAGCGGCCGCAGCGCGGCGGCTGTCCGTGCTATGCACCGTAGAACCGGCGGGGTCGGACTGGGTGGCAGGGGTGGTGTTTGGTATCGAGGATCTTCAGATTGACAGACCATGTGTTTCTTACACCGCCACCGTCTCTTCCCTCACATCTCTCTTTTGGCACGTGGAGACTCCTGAATTGTCCTCCAGGGCAAGCGCTTGCGAGAATGGTCGAGGGGAACGAGAGGCTGAACATCCCTCCGGGCTCAGTGCCCTCCGGGCTCAACCTCTCCTGGCCTTTCCCGTGGAACATCCCTGCTAGCAGCAGGAGTACTTTTGCTAGGGACAAAGACCACTTGTGGTTTTGTCGGGGGCTGTGGCACCAGGGCCACGGGGAGGCAATGCAAAGGAGAAACACCTTCCCCTGAGAAAACTCGGACGTGGCATAACCCCTCGCACTTGCTTTGGGATTCATGGAGATGCAGTCTCAGTAAGCGAGTTCTGCTGTGTCCCTCGTCCAGCTCTTCTTGCTCAGAGGACCAGGGAACAGCCTCTCACACCTGAACTGGATGTACTGGAATCTGCACATTTGCAGCAGGTTGAGGGGCACTCAGAGGCACATTCAAAATTTCATTCTCTTTCCCATCTCTGTCACCTCCGTAGGACATAAATGACCACCAAAGCAGGGTGTGGTCTATTGCCATGTGCACTGGAAAACCCAGGTCATCTCCTCAGGGCATTCATCACAGACCTGCCATCCGCTCTTGGCACTCACAATAGAACCACAACTTCCAGCACTGGCTTCTCACCCGGCACACAGAGATTCTTTTGCCTTCCTTGGAGAGACCGGAAGAACTAGACAGGGTGTATCTGTTTGCATTGCACAGACAAGTCTTGAGCACACACCTGCTGTTGGTGTGGGGAGATGACCCCGAGCAAGAACAATTGCCATCAACCTCCTGGGGAGACCTTGAAGTTATGTGGGACAAAGAGTGTCTCGGTGTCACATTGCATTTACGGTTCTAAATCCTGGCAAAGCCCATGCGTGCAGCTCTGGGATGTGCTTCTCTTGGACAGAGAAGCATCTCTCAGGCGGTGGGGCATCTCAGATAGTGGCAGAGCAGGTGGCACCTCACAAGGGCTTAGGTGCATCCAGGCTCCTGGTGTATCTCCTAGGAACCCCAGGAGATACTGCCCCTCCTGCCATGAACTGTCTGTGTCTGTGTGCAAGCGAAGGACTCGTGTGTCTGAAAACCCTCCTGTGACCGAGCAGGGAGCCCCCGCCAGAGCACCACTGACTCTTGGCCAACTGGCCATCCACCAGGACCCCAGAGGCCATTTTCCAGCGCTGCTATGCAGAATATCATTCCCAGTCTGTCCGGACATTCGGGGTTGCCCCATCACAGGGACAGAATCTGGCACTTCCCTTTGTTGAACTTCCTCTGGTTGAGGATTGCCCAAACCTCTGATTTGAGGTCTCTCTGCGGGGCCTCCGTCTTCCAGGAGGCCCTGGAGTGTTACAATGGCCCCTTGATTGCTTGGGAATGTGCAGTGGTCTGTGTTCCATGTGTTACATGAGGCCCCATATTGTCACAATGGCACTGAAATGAGAGAGGATCTCCATCCTTAATGGCTTCATAAATCAGAAGTTTTTCTTAGATAAAAATCCTAATCAACAAAGGGGTTTGCTTTCTTGGCATGGTAGCAGTCTTTTCTTTTCCTTTAAGACTACAATTAGTTGTAGGAGAGAGAATGTAGATGATACATGGAAACTAATAGAGAGTGTATCATATGCCCATCTTCAAGAAATTAGCTTACAGGCCTCAGAAAACTTGTTTAATAAGAGATTGTTCTGTTAGGAAGAAAGTCAATTCTACATTGTTTAAGCAAATGGGAAGTTCTAAGACACGTCTTAGCTGGTCCTCAAGCATTTAGTTTAGGGGTTAGGGGTCGGAGAGATCAATCAGAGATGCTACGAGGCCTGCTAAGGGAGAAGACCACTCTGTGAAAATGACTGCCCCTCCCAGAAGAAATGGACGCTAGATGGCAGTCTTGCTCCACGAATAAAATCCAAGAGGCTATTTGACCCTAAAATCATAAGAGAATTTTGGACTGCTTGTGAAGGGGAGGGTCTTTCAAGTATCACTGTATTTATACTCCGAAATTTATACTGATTCTTTGATTCATGCATGGCAGAGTACCCCCATGAATCCCCAGCTGGCATATTAAAGAAATGTTCAATCCAATGGTTTCTGGTCTTTTGTTTTATCCCTTTGATTCCATGAAGTTCCAAAGATATCCCACGGTTTGTTTAATTCCATGAGGTCCCGCACATCCCAATGATGTCCCTTAAGTCCCTGGTTTCTGTAGTTTCCCAGGGAACATTTGCTTCTATGATGCAGGGCAGTGCCACGACGGCCACTTGATTCCGTGAATTCCCCCAGTCTCCCAGCAGTCCTTTGGTTCCATGAGACCCTGCAATGTTGCAGTGGGTTGACCTTACCTGGATGCCAGGTGCCCCCCAAGCTGCTCTATTGCTGCCCTTCCCAGCCAGACAGAAGAGACAGAATAAGATGGAAAATTATTTCTACCTTGAGAAAAAGGCACTTTACTAAAGCAAAAGCCAAAGTTTGCGCATGCATAAGTGAAGAGGAAAATAAAAAGATTTTCTCTCTACTTCCTGTCAGCAGCGATACCTGGCCACTTCATGGGAAGCAGGGCTTCACCACACAGAGAAGCCGCTCAGAAGGCATGTATTGTAAAAAATGGATTTTCCCCCTTTCCTGTTCCTTTCCTGAGCTCTTGTAGCTGAGCTGACGCCATATATTCTGCAAAGTCCCTTTGGTCCATTTGGCTCAACTGACCTGTCTGTATCGCCTCCCATGATCTTGCCCCCGATTCAGGGGACGTAGCTGACAATGCAGATGCTGCACCAGCCCTGTTCAGCAGTTGCCAAAGCACTGGTGTGATTAACCCCTTTGTAGCTCCCAATGCAAAGCACAGCACTGTGACGCCTGCAGTGAGAAAATGAACTCCAGCTCAGACAGACCCAACACATGTGGGATTCTGAAATGTCTCAGGGTTCCTTTAGTTCCACGATGGCCCTCTCAGACCTGGCAGTAGAAAAATAAATCAAAAAATTGAGAAGAAATCATCTTAAAGTCATGCTAAGCCTGTCTTCTACAGTCCAGAATCTATATATGGGTGACTGCAGATACTTGGGATGAGGGTAGATGCTCAGAGGAATTCATGGGTTTGATCTAGGAAACCTGTCCCAAAGTTTTCACTGCCTTTTCCTCCTTGGACACTTCCTGATGCCCGGAGGAAGCTCATGTCCAACAGCAACTCCATCCCCCACTTCCTCCTCCTGGCTGCAGCTCTTGCACTTCTGCTTCTTCCTGGGCATCTCCCTGGCTGCCCTCCTGGGCAACGGCCTCATCCTCAGCGCCGTAGCCTGCCACCACCAACTGCACACCCCCCAGGGACTTCTTCCTGCTCCACCTCTCCCTCACACACCCGGGCTGCATCTGCACCACTCTCCCCAAAGCCATGGCCAATTCCCTCTGGAACACCAGGGGCATGTCCTACTCAGGATGAGCTGCACAGGTGTTTTTTGCTTTTCTTCTTGATCACAGCGGAGCTTGCCCTTCATCATGTCCTATGACCGCTACATGGCCATCTGCAAAGCCCTTCACTACAGGACCCTCCTGGGCAGCAGAGCTTGTGCCCACGTGGTAGCAGCTGCCTGGGCCACTGGGAAGCGGGTCTGGTCCTGGGGCTGCAGGAGCTGCCCCCTGAGCTGATGATCTCCTGAGCAGTCCAGACATGCAGTCACTGTCCCTGTCCTCTATTGCCTCCCTTTCTTGCTGCAGGACCAGAAACGACTGTGTTGCTCTGCTGGGCTGGGACGGGGCAGGGAGATGGGGGGACCAGGGAGGGGCTGGTCTGGGCAGTTCCAGTGACTAGAAAACCCCAATGTTCATCTGAAGTGTAGGAGTGGGCAGGGTGGGAGCATTACAGGGCTGAGGTGTGGTAGCAGGAGTGGGAGTCGTAGCAGGAGCCCAGGGAGACACTGCCCCTGCTGCAATGAACTGCCTGTGTGTGTGCCAGGGAAGGACTCGTGTCTCTGAACACCCCCGTGTGTGCATCAGTCCTGCTCAGGGTTGGACACCTCTCAGAGCCCTGACACATTTCTCTGTGTGACTCCAGGAAAACCCCCACTGTGCCAGGGAGTTACCAGATCCTTTGCTGTCCCCCTCCTGGTGTCCTGTGTAATGATGAAACTAGAAAAGGTGATCATCATACCCTGGTAATTTTCTAAGAGGAGAAATGTCACTGCTGGAAAGAAGTGTCACTGCTGGAAAGAAGTGTCACTGAAGAGGTGAGAAGAGGGAACATCATTGTTTCGTTCTGTCTGTTCCACAGCAGGTTCCCCTGGAGCCCCAGGGACACCTGCGGGGAACCCAGAGGGGCAGAGAAAGGGCTGCCTTTGGCTCTTGCTGTGCTGCTCAACTGGGCCGGGCTCCTGGCACACAGGGAAATCCTGGCAAGCGGGCAGCACTGCAGAGAGACAGCTCTGCCCAGGAGCAGCTCCTCTGCACGGCCCAGCAGGGCCGAGGGCACTGCCTGTAGGCACGAGAGAAGAGAAGAAAGGCAAAGGGAGGTTAAAGGCAGCAGAAAGATGGGAGGTGTTCAGCTGAGACCCAACTTGGGGACACAACTTCACACTCCTCTGCAGAGTGAGTCTACAGGTGCAGGGCAATGTCGCTTGTGTTCCTGGAGGAATCTCCTAAAGCTACCCCATCCCACAGCCTTGCACATCTGTCAGGACTCTCCCAGTTTCTCTGTTGCGCCGGAGGAGGATGTTCTCCAGGGCAGGCCTTCCCTGCAGCACCGTCAGAGGGACAGCGCAGGTGGGCTCCTTCTCCCAGGGATGGCTGCGGGGTGGGAAGGTGGGGGTGCAGCCAGGGATGCCCGGGGCTGTCCTGCAGAGCAGGGTCCCTGTGCTCCGGGGTTCTTTGTGCCAGGGCAGGGACTTTGCTGCCTGCTGGGGTCAGGTCTCATCCTGCCTGGGTAGTTGCCCACCCCTCTGCAGGGAGAAGCTGTCGGTGGGTGGTGAGAACCCCAGCAGGAGCCAGGTAGGTTCTTCCTGCCGTTGCATGAGGTGTGTGTAGTCAGGGCTGTGGGAGGTCAGGGCTGCGCCCAGATCCAGATCACAGCAGCACATTTCCAAGAGCACTGTCAAATGGGAAGGACAAAGCACAATTATTAGGAAGGAATGGAGCTTTTCTGAGTCAGTGTTTTCAGTTTCCTACTCCTGAGGAATCTGGGGGTTGAGAAATGGAAAAGGAGCTCCCCTGTTGGACAAGTCACTGAGACTCCTGAGCTGTAACTTGGAATGCACAAGTGCTTCTCTAAGCAACTTCCTAAAGTGCTTTCGACCTCTGCTCTGTTTTTGACAGAAGCAGCATCACTTCTGCTGGACCCATCTGTTTTTTCTTTATCTGCCCTTTTCCACCTGCAAAAAGAAAAGTTGCCCAGTCAGTGCGCTGCAAACAGGCAGGTTTCTCTCAGGCCACAGTGAGTGCACAGACATTCGGATGGAGTGGTGACAGGGAAGTCATGAATGGATTTCTGATGTTGAGTCTACTGTTTTGAAATCAGAAAATGTGGTGTTGAAGTCATCGTTAGCCTTTGAGAGGGAAACAGGAGAAAAATCAGATAAATTTGTTGCTAAAAATGAGCTGCTTCAAACTGAGGTTGACCACCTTCAAAGTCTTGTTAAAATTTGGATGATTATGAAACAGTCAACTCACGGATTACCCCCATCAATACTAGACAATGCCCGCAGAATAAAGGCATAAAGCCCTCCCAGCCCCTCCAGGAACCCTCAAATCCCATCCCGGTCCCACAGGACACTCCCAACTTCCCCTTAAACTCTCCAAGGCCCCCAGACTCCCTCCCAGACCCACAAAAACCCACAAGATGCCCCCAAACCCCTCCCAGTTACCTCCAGCCCTCCCAGGACCTTTCAAACCCTCTCCTAGTTGCCCCCCTCCCCTCGAGTATGCCCCCAAACTCTCTCCCAGTTCCTTCCCACATCCCCGACGATTCCCCAAAACCCCTCACAGCTGCCCCAATCTCCCCAACCTCCCTCCCAAACCCCCAAACTCCCCCAAACCCCTTCCCACTTACCCCCACGACCTCCAACCCCTTCTCAGCTTCCCCATTCCTTCCCAAAGCCCCTCCCAGTTGCCGGCCCGTCCCCCAGGCTCGGGTGAGGAGGTGCCCCAGGCTGACGGGCCCGCCCAGGCAGGGGCGGTTCCAGCAGCATGTCAGGAGCCACCCCCTGCCCCGAAAGCTCCCGCCCGCCCTGGAGCCACCTCAGCTGCCCCTGCAGGGGAGAAATCCAGGCCGGAGCAGAGCAGGGGGCAGGGCCGGGCTGGGACCTCGATGGACGGGGGCACTGGGAGAGCAGGGGAGAGACCGGGATGGGCTGAGAGGGCACTGGGAGAGAGGGGAGACACTGGGATGGGCTGAGGGGGCACTGGGAGAGAGGGGAGACACTGGGATGGGCTGAGGGGGCACTGGGAGGGAGAGGGGAAAGTTTTTTGCCCCTTTCCTGGGCACTGGAACACCCTCTGCACCCCCGTTCCCGGCTGTGCCGGCTGTCCTTCCCCCCCAAGCCATGAACAGGTTTTGGGGCTCCCTTGTGGGTCGCAGCCAATAGAACGGCTCTGCTGGAATGATGTCATTGCCAAATTCTGCTGGACCCCTCTCCTTGTGCCGGTGAGTCATCCGATAGAACATCGAAACTTCCGCGGGGGCTGCCGGGAGCAGGGTGGTGATGGCGGGGGAGGGGAGGATCGGGATTGAACCCGATTGGTCCCGATCGATCCCGGCCCCAGGGTCTCCCCCCGCTGCGCTGTTTTTCACGTGCGGCCCCAACGAGACCATGGTGGTGTGGGGTGAGTTCAGGGGGTCCGGGGGCTCCTGGTGACCCCTCCGAATCTCCCCCAAGACTCTCAGGAGCCGCCCAGATCCCCCCCAAGACTCCTGGGGACCCTCCGCCTTTCCCCCTCGTCCCCCAAATCTCCTGTGCATCCCCTTAACCCTTGAAAATCTCCTGGGACCACCTCAGACCCCCAGACTCCCTCCTGGGGACCCCCAAACACTCTTCAGGACTCCGGGGTCCTTCCCGACCCCCTCCTAGAGTCTTTTGGGTGTCACCCACCCTTTACGGCGGATTCCTCCGTCCATTTTTCCACCCCGGACTGCTGGGGGTCCACCCCCCCAAGAAACTACTGGGAACTCCCCAGTGTCCCACCACGAGATTCCTGGGTCCCTCCCCCCCAACCCCCTGTGGGTGCCCCCATCCTTTCTTCCCCTCGAAAATATTCTTGGGGGTCCCCCAATGTCTCCTCCAGCCCCCATCCTGCCAGGGATGGATTTGGGGGGATCTCCTTCCCCTTCCCTCTGGCCCGAAAGCAAATGCCCTTCCTGTCCTTCTTCCTTCGCCCCCAGGCAGAAAAGAGAAGAGAAACAGCCAGTTGGCCCTGGCAGGTGTGGGTGTGTGCAGGCTGTGGTTGAGTGGTTGAGAAGGGAGAGGAGGGGGCTGGGGTTTGGGCCAAGTCCAGCAGGTGATGTCTTTTGTATCTGGCAGTCCTTGGTCAGCTCCACGACCATCCAGCTGTCAGTGTTCATGACATACCCATCAGCCCTTCTCTTCTTGGCTCCTACACTTGCCAACCCTAAGCTGCTCCTAAGTTCTTTTGCTGTCAGTTCATAAAGAGGTCTTGTCAAGTGTTACTGATTTAGAAACTAAAGCCTGACATCTTTGTCTTTGCCAAAGATGTGTGTGAAAGGGCAGTGCTGTTGCAAAGCAGTGTTGAGCTTCACAATGGGTGACTTGGCAGCTTCCTCTGCATCACCCATGCACCCTGGGTTTCTTTGAAAAGTACTTTTCACTCCAGATGTGACACCACATTAGCCTGTATCCTGTCCCCAAATGGATAACTGTAAATATTAATAATTAAAAAGTACCCCCCTCCATTATTCAAGAAAAGCTTGTATCTCTGTACTAAAAGCATCCAAGGGTCACGTCCCCCAGTTTTCTATCTGACAAGGGTTTGGAGGGGTTGCTTTGTGCAGGGAACCCTTTGGGGGCCCCTTGCACATGGGTAGGGTTGCACTCTGGGGGTGTGGGGCTTTGGTTCTTTGGTTGCCAGGGGCCACTGTGAGTCACTGAGCCGGGGTGGGGACAATGGGCAGGGCTGGCTGGGACAGGCTGTGGCACCTGTGACATAAAATGGAAGTGTCCGCATGGGGCAGCTCTGCAGGGCCCATCAGGGGATGCTGCCCAGTGCAGCCTGTGCTGTGGGGAGCACGCACACAGGGAGAGGCTGGGCCGGACGAGGGCCAGGGCAGCAAGGCCGCCCCAGGGAGTGGGTTCTGCCCCTGCCTGCAGGGCCCAGCCCCTGGCAGGAGCGCCTTGGGCAGGGCCCGGTGCTGCTGCTGGGGCAGGGGGTGAGGCCTTGCCGCCTGCCAGCTGCCTGGGCCCCTGTCCTTGCTGCGCCACATCCCCAAGGCTCCATCCCCGCTCCCCCAGCGCCAGCTCCCTCCTTCCCAGCCCCAACCAAGCCCTTCTCTGTGTCCTCCTGCAGGCCATGGCTTTCACAACATTCCTTTTGGTGCTTGGGCAAAGCATCATCCAGTCCCTGCAGGCGGTCGGGGAGGGGCTGCACAAGACTCAGTGAGCTTGGAGGTCTTTTCCAATCTGAAGGACTCTTGGATTCTGTGATTGTGTGCTGGATTCAGCTGGGTCCGTGTTAGCAGCATTAGTTTGCTCCCAAAGTTACCTCGCTGTCAGCTCTTGTGGCCTAAGGCTTGAGCTCCTTTAACTCCTTGTGCTGAGCTACTGATGGGAAAGGAGAGGCCTCTGCAAGCAGATTCCTGGTGTTCCCTGTAGAACAGTGAGGGAGAAGGTGTAGTCAAGTGGGAAGAGGAGTACTGTTTGTGTGTGGCCTTCTATGTGGCCTTGGCGCCTTTGAGGGGCTTGAAGGAGAAAAGAGCTTTGTTAAAGTGAGAAGTGAAATAGTGTGTTGGCTGTGGGAATGTGAAGAGAAGAGGAACGGAGAATGGGAAGGGAAAGAGGAATGGAAAGACATCTGCTGATGCTGTCGTTTGTTATCTTTGCATGTAGCAGGGTGTGGTGGAAGAAAAAACCATTTGGGAAAGATATGTGGCATGGAGAAGCATCTATGGGAACTAGATGGACTTTTATACACTGGACAATTCATCCACTGGACTGACAGTTGTTCCCCAGTTTTACCCCAGTTTATTGCTGTATTGTCATGGAGTTTTATGTACCCCAGTTTACTGTTGAATTTTTATGAAGTTTGTTATACCTCCATATTGTTCCCCTTTCTCCCTCAGATTTTCCCGCCCAAAGTTGTTTGTCACCCTGTCCTCCCCTGCTTTCCCACTCCTCTGCCACTGATTGGCTACAGTTTGCTGCAGTGCAAAGAGAGCTCCCATTGGTCCTTTCTCCTGGAGACTCTGAAGTTCCACCCACCTTTTCCCTGTCTCCCTATCACACTTTTCCCTGAGTTGTCAGTTCCATGCTCCTCCCCAGTTCAGAATCCTCCCCTCAGACTTACCTTATTTAAAACCCTGTTGTCCCTGAATAAAGTGGCATTGCTGCACGAACCCTCGACTGTGCCAAGAACCGTTATTGCAGTGCTCGGTCCCATTTCCCATCCCCCTGGACCATGGCAAGTGGCGCCCAACGTGGGGCACAGTTGAGGACTCTCATATTGAGAGAACTCCTGTGTCCTCACCTGGGTTCAGGTGACGCCAGGAGAGGCGATCGTCCCCGCCGGTCCTCCTCAGCAGAGCGGACGGCTGTGGGCTCAGCGGTAGCTGCACGGGTCGACGCACCAGACAGGTGAACTGCTGAGGACATTCCTCACCCTACCCTAACACCCACAGCCCGGCAGAACACCAAAGGGAGGACTTTCCATCAAGAGACTGTTGTTGAGACCCGACTAACATCAACATGGGACTCACACTCTCAACCTCCCAAAAATTTGTATACAGGCGCCTAAAAGACTTTGTAATAGAACACGGTCACCCCTTAGATAAAAAATTGGCAAAATCACTCGCCAGATGGCTCGACCACAAGGGTCACCAGCTTGCCGAGGACACCAGCGTAGAGCAGTGGCAAGCCATAGGCTACAGCCTCTGGCGGGACAGCGATAAGGGGGACCGTATAGCTAAAGAGGCACTCATCACATGGAGGTTAGTTCTGATGGTGCTACAGCACCAGATGATGAACAAGAATATCAGCCTCCCCAAGACAGACACTGAGCGGACAGAGAGGGACACTGAGCAGACAGAGACGGACACTGAGCAGACAGACACACAAGATGGCGGGAGGGGGAAGAAACCATCACGCCGAATTCAAAATGGCGTCGAGGAGGAGGGACCCAGGGACCACGCGGAGAAAAGGCGGGAAGGGACACCACGGGAAAAATCAGTGCAGGAAAGGAGGAGGCGGGCTCCCTTAGCACCACCCTCCAGGCCGCCTCCACCTCCACCTGATTGCATCAGAGATCCCTCCCCCGGCATGCCCACGAGCACACCCACTTCCTCCAGCCCTGCCTCTTCCCCGGATACATCACCTTCAAGGGGCGGAAGGGTGGCAAAGGACAGGGTCAAGGCGAAGGTCAGGGCCTCCTTCCGGCAAGATGGCTGCGCCCATAGGCCTCACACCACCGAGGCCTACCCCGCCTGCCGCCACCCTGAACCGGACATAGACTTAATGCAGCACTCCCCTGAATGGCAGCTTAAGCTACCAGATATCTGGAGAGCCTTCAGGGAGGAGGCTGCTAGCACTAAAGACACTGAATTCCTAAAAGCATTTCCCATCTATGTAGAGGGAGGAAGGGCCCCAGAGTGGCTGTAGGGAATTGGCTATAGAACACGGCTTGCCTAGGCCGTGGGAACATCTTAGATAGCGAGGTTACAGTGCCCTTGTACCCTGTTAGCTGATTGGTAAACAGGACATTGTGATTAGCAAAACAAAAAGCAACTGAGTACCACCTGTGTCAACAAAGAAATGAGAAAGAGGTGAGATCAACATTTAAGCAGAACCAATAATGAGCTTAGCTTTTGCAATATGTATGAACTAATTATAAAGTGTATATTAAGCTGTTAGCAATGATCAATAAACGAAGCTTACTGATTCTCATATTGAGCGTCTCATTCTTCCCTCGTCATGACAAGTGGCGACCAATATTGTACCCCATGCTAAAAGATATGAAAAAGGCCATCGTCGAGTATGGGTTGGGGGCACCCTTCACCATCGAGTTGCTAGAATCCTTCTTCCTGGCCTATAAGCTGATACGTTACAACATAAGAGCAGTGATAGGAGGACTCTTTACAACAATACAGTCTTCAGTATTTGAGGCAGAATGGAAAAAATTAATCACTGCATATGTCAATGACAAAATGGAAAGAAGGGGAATCCCAATTCAGCAGGCAATAGACATGCTCTATGGGGAGGGGAACTATTTGAGTAGGGGGGATCAAGCTCGAATTGACCCCAAATTTTTAGAAGCGACTAAAGAATTGGCATTAGAGGCCGTGAAAAGGGTGACAGATGCCTATGTGCAGACGCCTTCTTTCACACTTATTAACCAAGGCCCAAAAGAACCTTTTGTAGAATTCATAACCAGGCTAAAAGAGGCAATCAGCAGGCAGGTCCATCAAAAGGAGAGCCAGGAAATTTTATTCAATAAATTGGTTATCAAAAAGGCGAATGAGGACTGTCAGAAAGCTTTGAAGATGTTAAAGGATCCCTCCCTACTCGAAATGATAGACGCTTGTAAAAATATAGGTTCCAATTCCCATAAAGCGCGTCTATTGGCTGCCACTTTCATGGGTCCCCAATCATGTTTCAATTGTGGTGAAAAGGGACACTTCAAAAAACATTGTCCTAAGTTAGTCCCCGAACCAAATTTGCCTAAGACCCTATGTCGGAGGTGTGGGAAGGGCCGCCATTGGTCTTCTAGTTGTAGGTCAATGACCAATATCAGTGGTGAGCCCCTTCCCCCCAGGAGGTCCCCAGAGCTGAGGAAAAGGGTAACCTTCCAATCTTTGCCCGATCTTCGCCCTTGCTCCTGTGAACATCAGGGAAACGGGGAGCAGAGCGCCCAGGGGGGCGCAATGACACAAATAACCCCTGCTCTCCACTCCATCCTGCGCCCAACACCGCGCCCAGCTACCCCATTACCCAAGAGCCTCCGACAGACCTCATTCCCGTTCAGTGTGATCCTTTAAATTCAGCAGACCCTATCTCAGTTAAAAACCAGTGTGTTCCCCTAAATTGGATAATCCTTTCCGTTACTCACCCGTCTACTCACCTAAGCTCCTATGAGCAGGCCAGGGTTAGACCATCTGCCCCGGTCGATCCAGATAAGACTTACCTCATGATATCGCACTTTTCAGCAGTGGCTAAGGGAATAATTGTAGTGCCTACTCTCCTGACGGGACTGACGAACACAAATATAGCTATATGCCTAACTGTGCATCTCCCTCCTGTGCAGTTGGAGGACCGCTTCCCCGTGGCGAAGATGGTCTCCACCGACAAGCTGCTCTGCGTGGTGTCCCCAGATGAGGAGCGGAGGGAGGGATCACTGAGGGAAGTCCACTGGACAACCTCGGTGAAGACCTCTCACCCTCTTCTAACATGTCTCATCTACTTTTCTCAACCTAGGCACCCTCAGAAAGTCAAGGTGGAAGGGTTACTCGACATGGGGGCGGATGTCACCATAATTGCCTCCAAGGACTGGCCGTACGGCTGGCCAGCCCAGACCACTAACATCAGAGTCAGCGGGGTAGGGGGATCGCAGTACCCCGTCAGGAGTAAAGAGGTAAAGAGGAACTCCGAAGTTCCACCCACCTTTTCCCTGTCTCCCTATCACACTTTTCCCTGAGTTGTCAGTCCCATGCTCCTCCCCAGTTCAGAATCCTCCCCTCAGACTTTAAACCCCTTATTTAAACCCCTGTTGTCCCTGAATAAAGTGGCATTGCTGCACGAACCCTTAACTGTGCCAAGAACCATTATTGCAGTGCTCAGTCCTATTTCCCATCCCCCTGGACCGTGGCAGCAGGGAGATTGCCAAAACTGAAACCATTACACAGTTGAAAGCTGAACAAAACAACATTTATTCCAAAGAAAGTAGCAAACAAAATGAGAAACCGAGAGACAGAAAAGAGAAGGGAAACAAGCCCCCAAAACAACCCCCCATTCACTCAAGTGTTACTTACCAGGTTGTCTTACCGACCCCAGAATGCTTAGAATTCCCCATAGCAGAAGCTGCATCCTCATTATCCTCAATGAGTCAATCTTCATTAATGTGAGGAAAGCTGAGAGACTGTAGAAACATCAGTTGAACTTCAAAGTCTCCTGGTTTCTGTCTCTCCTCAGACTTAGAATCAGGGTTAGGGTTAGGGTTAGGGTTAGGTTTGGGGTTAGGGTTTAGGGTTACGGTTAGGGTTAGGGTTAGGGTTAGGGTTTTTTTAGGGTTAGGGAACGGGGTTTGCGCATAGCTTTCAGTCACTTTTTTAGGGTTAGTGTTGCTATGCGCAAACCCGATTCTCTGACCCTAATCCTAAAAAAGTGAATGCAAGCTATGTGCAAACCCTGTTCCCTAACCTTAACCTTAAAAAAGAGACTGCTAGCTATGCACAAAACCAGTTCCCTAACCCTAACTTTAAAAAAGAGACTGCAAGCTACTAGGGTTAGGGTTAGGGTGAGGGTTAGGGTTGGGGTTAGGGTTTAGGGTTAGGGTTAGGGGTAGGGTTAGGGTTCGGGTTAGGGTTAAGGTTAGGGTTAAGGTTCGGGTTAGGGTAAGGGTTAGGGGTTAGGGTTAGGGTTAGTCAGAATCTGTCTCAATGCGCGATCTAACTATCGTGGGTTTACCCCATTCCAGGAACGCAAACCGTAAACCCTAAAACCTAAACCCTAACCCTTGCTAACCTTAACCCTAACCCTAACCCTAACATCTCATAGCAGAGGGAGGGAGGGGCCTGATTCCTCATCCGATATATCAACAGTCAAAAGCCTGTAAGCTCAGCTCTTGCCTTTTCAGGGCTTCACACCGTCAGCACTGGAGGGAGGGAGGGGCCCGACTGCTCATCAGAGGTATCATGCAAGTCAAAAGCCTGAAAAGTCTCCTAGAAAACATAAATCATTAACCATTTCAGTCTCTGACAATTGGTCCACACAGTAACTGCAAGCTATGCCCAAAGCCTGTTCCCTAACCTTAGAAGAGAGACTGCAACCCTCGAGATGTTGGAGGCTCGAGGCATGGTCCGTGACACTAATCATGGCTATAACTTATAACTTCTTGGAGTATGGGGACTTCCTCCTTCACCCCCAGCAGATCAAGGCCACCACTTCAACTGACAGACATGGAAGCATCGCTGGACCCCGTGGGCGGTGACTATATACATCTGTCCACTCTCAGCTTTTCTTTCTCTTACTCTCCCTTGCTCTTATCCTGCCTTTCTCTCCCCTATGCATTTTCTTTCCCCCCCAAAGGTTATCTCTGTGTGTAGCAGTACATTCGGATACATGTCCGGAATAAAGACAAGTGCCAAAAAATACTCAAGCACACAAAATATCTTTTATTACAGTGAGAATAATAATACTAGTAATAAACTTAACAAGAGGAATTAAAAACTAAAAAAGGATACAAAGTAACTATCTTATCGGGTGGCATTAAAACAAATACTACGAACAGCATTTAATACAGTATTAACTAGTGAAAAGGGATACCAAAAAAAAAAGGATCTTAGTAAAAGGGGAAACTAAAGGAAAAATAGTATAAACATAAAAGGAGAATTAAAGGAACACTAAAAGGATATTAAAAAGTTTGTTCTCTCAGTTGCTTCCTATCAAAAAACTGTGCTTACCCACACAGACAGGCCAGGGTTGTCAGGATCTGCAGCAGCTGGTCGGTACCCATGCTTAGCGGGCGTCCCCGCGGAGCAACACAGTCTCGGTGGTAGGATGAGGATCGCTCAACTCAGCATCTCCGACACCCCATTTTTATCAGTTCCACATTACACTACGTAGGGCCAGTACGCAGTATAAGGTGATGCCTGAATGGCAACCAAACACCGCCTGATCATTACCTAATGGCAACAGTCTGCGCATGCCCTACTTGTAGGGCAAGGGGCGAGCGACCCCTGCCCACATAATCTTCCTCCCATCATCATCTTTCTCACCCCTATGGATGACCTCTACCATTGTGTTTCAAGGGTAGATGTATCTATCTTGCAATATGTAGCAAAACCAAGGAAAAACTCAGCTCTGATAATAGGGAATATCAAGCTGACTTGCTAAAAAGCACAATGGACCTTACAAGCTGACTTGTTGAAAAGCACAATGGACCTTACAATTAGCTTCTGCCATGAAGTTACATTGTACCATACTCTAGCTGGTTTCACATCCTAATATGACTTCGTTCTCACGCCTCTATGCTCCATTGATCATCTAATTCAAAAGTACCCCCCTTACATACCACCGCGTGATCAATGGTAGCAAGAGGGTGATAACGAACTACTCAAAATTGCAACGCATTTAGCCTGGTGTTTATCATTTGACATACGCATGTTAGTATACAGGGAATCATGCACAATACGCATGTTATTATACATCCAACTATTGACAAACCTATTAACGCTTTTCGTAACCAGGGCCATCCCCATTTCCAATCACCAAAGAGGTTCCATTCATCATGAACATGTAATTGTTGAGTAAGGGCTTTTAATTTCTGGATGCTAGCATGAACAGATTCAGAATGATCACTTAAATTCATGCAGCACATGCCCTCAAAATCTTGACAGCCATGTCCCTGGGCTAACAACAAAAAATCAATAGCAGCTCTATTTTGTAAACTTGCATGTCTAACAGAGTCTACATCTGTGAGCAATGCACTCAAAGCAGCAGAAGTAGCATTAGCTTCTTTAACCAACCAGCATCCTAGTTTATTTAGAGAAGCCAAAGCATGAGCAGTCCCTATCTGAGATATTACACTAGCAGTTATTCTTTCAGCCTTATTCCAAAACTCTACATCAGAGTTACAGTCTGGAATAAATTGCCGTGTGCTACGTCTGCGTCTTCTTAGTTTAGGCAAGGTTACGCTGCGAGGATGAAAAAAGGTTAATCGTCCAAAGGTACAAGGGCCTCCTACAGCCTTTCCTGGAATACCTTTCCATGCTGTTAGTCCACAAATGAAAAACAGATCATTTGGGAGACCTATCACATCGGATCCAGGAATAAATCGTTTTTACAGAGTCTCATTGCACCAAGCTGATGCGTTCTGGTATATATTTCTAAGAAGAAATGTCAACTCCTGGATATGTGCAGTTTGCTAACACGGTCTCATTATATAGAGTTCCCCACCAGTAGTTATCAATGGGTATTCCAACCAGACAGGTGCGAAAAGGACTCGTGGGAGTTACCATGGACACACATATCATGTCCATCTTCGTCACGTTGGCCAGGGTGGTCCACACATTGACATCTAAAACAGA
>NW_021937716.1:0-8146 GCF_001715985.3 Manacus vitellinus
AGCCCTGGAGCGGTTCCCTGGGGTTCTGGGGGGGTCAAATCCACAGTGGGGGGGTCCCCAATCCCCCTGTCCATCCCCGGGGGGCTGATGGGGGGGTTCTCCCCCAGCCAAGAGCCGGTGCTGGGGCGTCCATGGGGTAGAGGGGGTGAGAAAGGGGGGTCCGGGGTGGCCCCCTGAGCTCCCAGCCTGTTGTGGGGGGCTGGGGGATGATGGGGGGGACGAGGCATCCCCTGACCCGTGTCCTGCACACACAGGGGTGTTCCAGTGGATGGGAAAGGCTGAGTGTCACTTCATCAGCGGCACCGAGTGGGTGAGGTACGTGCAGAGGTACATCTACAACCGGGAGCAGTACGCCCACTTCGACAGCGATGTGGGGGTGTTTGTGGGGGACACCCCGTATGGAGAATTCTGGGCCAGGCAATGGAACAACAACCCCGAAATTCTGGAGTACGAACGGGGTGAAGTGGACAGGCTCTGCCGGCACAACTACAAACTTGGTGCTCCGTTCAGAGTGCAGAGGAGAGGTGAGCGTGGGGCAGAGCGGGTCCCCTCAGCCCCTGCCCCAGGAATGACCCTGGAGCCCCTCATGCCCTCCCTGGAAATCACCCCAGACCCCTCAGCCCTCCCTGTGCCCTTCCCTTGGCCTTTTACCCCTTCCCAGTTCTTTCCTGTCTCTCCCAGTCCTTCCAATGCCCCCTAGTCTCTCTCAGTCCATTCCACTTTTTCAAAGTCCATCCCAGTCCATCCCAGTCTCTCCCTGTGCCCTCCCGCGTCTGCACCCCGCTGGGGCCACCGAGCTCCCGCCCCTCAGCCAATCCCAGCGCGTCTCTCTGATGACGCTCCAGTTGCCAGGCAGACCCAAACCAAAGACTTCCCTCACCACTACTCAGCCTCCCAGTCCCGAGCGCTTCCTTCCCAGTCCAGACCAGTCATTCCCAGTCAATCTCACTTCACTCCCAGACCCACCCAATCCATTCCCAGTCGTTCTCACTTCACTCCCACATCTCCCAACTCTCTCCCCAGTGCCCCCCCCAGCCCAGCCCCTTCTCCCCCACTCTATTTCCAGTCCCTCCCACTGCCATCCCAGTCCCTCCCACTGCCATCCCAGTCCCTACCAATGTCCTCCAAGCCCTTTGCCCTCCCTCCCAGTGCCCCCCAGCTCAGCCCAGTGTCTCCCCTGTCCCTCCCAGTGCCCCCCAGCTCAGCCCAGTGTCTCCCCTGTCCCTCCCAGTGCCCCCCAGCGTGTCCATCTCGCTGGTGCCGTCGAGCTCCCAGCCCGGCCCCGGCCGCCTGCTCTGCTCCGTGATGGATTTCTACCCTGCGCCGGTGCAGGTGAGGTGGTTCCAGGATGGGCAGGAGCTGCCGGAGCACGTGGTGGCCACCGACGTGGTCCCCAACGGGGACTGGACCTACCAGGTGCTGGTGCTGCTGGAAATCCCCCCCCGGCGCGGGGTCACCTACAGCTGCCAGGTGGAGCACGTCAGCCTGGAGCACCCCCTCAGCCGGCACTGGGGTACGGCCCGGCCCCCCCAGCACCGGGGGCACACTGGCAGGGGGGCTGGGGGGGAAAGGGGGCGACTGGGGGCGACTGGGAGGAAGTCTGGGGGGGAATGGGAAGGGTTTGGGGGGCAATGGAGAGGCTGAGAAGGAGGTTGTGGGTGCTGGGAGGGCTGAGAGGGGCCTTGGGGAGTCTTGGGGGCAACTGGGAGGGAGTTTTCAGGAGTGGTCTGGAAAGGCTGGAAGGAACCTTGTGAGGTCTTGGGTTGACTGGGAGGGGTTCAGAGAAGTCTTAAGGGGGCTGGGAAGGGACTGGGAAGGGTTTCAGGGGGGCCCTGGGGGTGATGGGAGGGATTGGGAGGGTCCTAAAGGGGATGGGGGGGCTTTTTGGGATCCCAGAGGAACTGGGAAGGGACTGGCAGGAGATTTCAGGGAGTCCTCGGTGGGCTGGGAGAGACTAAGATGGTGTTTGTGGGGTCCTGGGTTGTCTCTGGGAGGTTTTGGGGGTGCTGACCCCCCCGGCTCCCCCCAGAGATGCCACCGGACACCGTCCGCAGCAAGATCCTGGTGGGGGTCGGGGGCTTCGTCTTGGGCTTGGTCTTCCTGGCGCTGGGGCTCGGCTTCTACCTGCGGGAGAAGGTAAAGGGGGGTCCCCAAATGGGGGTCGTGTCCCCACCTTTCCCAGAGCTTGTGGGCCCCCCCTGTCCCCCCAACCCCTTTGTTCTCACCCCCTTTTCTCTCCCCACAGAGCTCCTGAGCCGCCACGGCCGCAGCCCCTCCCCGTGGCCTCGGGCCCAGCCGGGACCGGCCGCAGCCCCTCCCCGTGGCCTCGGGCCCAGCCGGGACCCCCCAGTCCATCCCCACATTGCAGGTTGGGAGCCCTCAGAAGGCTCTGGGGGGGTGGAGTTTTTTGCTTTCTCCTGGGCAAAGGGCAAGGCCCTTCACTTTGGCCTTAACTCAGGCAAGGGGTGTGTTGGAGAGGCTCCAAGGTCCTTTTGTTCTCGGCCTGCTCATCTGGCTGTTTGCTGGTTCCCGTTTGCCTTCGTTTCCTGCGCCCTGTTCTGCCCCCAGCCCGGACCTGCTCGGACTTCACGGGTCAGGTTTGACCCCCTGTACCAGGGTGAATTTATGCTGATACTTTTGGTCTGTGTTTGGCCCTGCCACCTGTGAAAGCTTTGCTCTTTCCCTGCCAAGTTATGGGAAAACAAGCACTGATAAACGGTAAAGTTGTCCTTGAAGAGAGCTTCTTGTTTAAACTGTTGTAATTGGCATTCTGTGATTGGCCAGTTGTCCTCCAAGGTCGCTTGAAGGAGAGTTTGAGGAGGAGGATGAGGAAGGCTCGTCCCCAGACTCAATTAAGAAAGACCCCCAAAACACACTGTGTGTGTGTGAGGGGATTTCCCAAGTTCTCAGGTGCACAGAAGGGAGGCACTGACATAACGGGGGGTGGGACTGAGGGCCTCGGGCTGGGCAGTGCTGGCCACTCCTGGGAGGTTGTGGCCACTCAGTTAATTGTATAAAAAGCAGATAGTGCTTTCTTGGGGAGAGCTAACTTCACACCAAGGACAATGTTGCCTTTGGCAGGGACACCTGCCAGTTTGTGAACTTACTGACTCTCCAAGGATGCAGCTTCTGCTCTGGGTAATTATAGGCCTGCTAGGTCAGTAAGAGAACTTTATGGGCAACAGCTGGGGAACTGGGGGCTTATTTCTCTCCTCCTTCCTCCCTTTTGGGTTTGTTCGTTTTGTTGGCCACCTCTTGGTAATAAATATTGGTTTTTGTTAAGCTTTTAATGGTGTCTTGGTTTCGAGTTTCAGTATGGTTTTGAACCCTCCCTAATACAATCAGGAACAGCGTGGCCAGCAGGTCCAAGGAAGTGATTCTTCCCCTGGACTCAGCACTGGTGAGGCCACCCCTGGAGTGCTGTGTCCAGTTCTGGGCCCTCAGTTCAGGAAGGATATTGAGGTCCTGGAGCAGGTCCAGAGGAGGGCAACGAGGATGGGGAAGGGGCTGGAGCACAAGTCCTATGAGGAGAGGCTGAGGGAGCTGGGGCTGTTCAGCCTGGAGAAGAGGAGGCTCAGGGGAGACCTCCTCACTCCCTACAACTCCCTGACAGGAGGGGGGAGCCAGGTGGGGGTTGGTCTCTTTTCCCAGGCAACCATCAGTAAGACAAGGGGGCATGGCCTCAAGTTGTGCCAGGGGAGGTTTAGGTTAGATATTAGAAAGAATTTCTTCACAGAGAGGGTGGTCAGACATTGGAATGGGCTGCCCAGGGAAGTGGGGGATTCCCAGTCCCTGGAGATTTTTAAAAAGAGACTGGATGTGGCACCAGTGCCATGGCCTAGTAACTGCAGCGGTGTTGGATCAAGGGCTGGACTTGATGATCTCGGAGGTCCCTTCCAACCCAGCTGATTCTATGATTCTATGATTCTATAAGGAACTCGTGGTTCACAGAAGCAGCAAAGCAGGCAAAGTGTTACAGAATCCCAGAATGAAAGAATGTGCGAGTTGGAAGGGACCCCAGAGGGATCATCAAGTCCAACCCTCAGCCCTGCCCAGGCCCATCCCCAAGAGTCACAGCCTGTGCCCCAGAGGATCATCCAAACTGTCCTGGAGCTCTGTCAGCCTTGGTGCTGTGCCCACTGCCCTGGGGAGCCTGTTCAGTGCCAACCAGCCTGGGGGGGAAGAACCTCTTTCTAACATCCAACCTGAGCCTGCCCTGACACAACTCCAGGCCATTCCCTGGGGGCTGTCCCTGGTCCCCCCAGAGCAGAGCTCAGGGCCTGCCCCTCCTCTGCCCCTCCTGAGGAAGTTGGAACTGCCATGAGGTCTCCCCTCAGTCTCCTCTTGTGCAGCTGAACACCCCAAGTGCCCTGAGCTGCTCCTCCTAAGGCTTCCCCTGCAGAGCCTTCCCCATCCTGGTGGCCTCCTTTGGACACTCTCGACTGGCTCCATCTCTTCCTTCCATTGTGTCCCCCCAGAGTGCCCCACTATTGAGGTGAGGCCGCCCCAGGGCAGAGCAGAGCGGGACAATCCCCTCCCTGGCCCGGCCATGCTGGGCCTGATGCCCCCAGGACAGGGTTGTCCCTCCTGGCTGCCAGGGCACTGCTGACTCCTGGCCAAGGGGGCACCCCTAGGACCCCCAGGGCCTTTCCCAGCACTGCTCTCCAGCCTCTCATTCCCACTCTGTCCCCACATCTGGGGTTGCCCATCCCAGGGGCAGAATCCGGCCCTGCCCCTTGTTGAACTTCCATGGGTGGTGATTCCCAGCCCTGGGATCTGTCCAGGTCTCTCTGCAGGGCCTCCCTGCCCTCCAGGGACTCAGCAGCTCCTCCCAGGTTGGGCTCATCTGCAAACTTGCTCCGTGTCCCTTCCAGTGCTGCGTCCAAGTCACGGATGGAGATGTTGGAGAGCACAGGGCCCAGGTGGAGCCCTGGGGAACCCCCTAGTGACCCCCATCTGATGTCCCCCAGTCACTGCCACCCTCTGTGCCCGACCCGGGAGCCCATTGCTCGCCCAGCACAGGGTGTGTTTATCCAGCTCTGGGCTGGACACTTTGTCCAGAGGGATCTGGGCACAGACACTATGGGAAGCTTCACTGAAACCCAAAAAGGTCCCATCAACTGCCTTCCCTTGATCAGCCAGGGGGTGATGTTGTCATAAAGTAACTCAGGTTTGATCAGCAGGCCTTTCCTCTGGGGAAGCCGTGCTGGCTGTGATACCCCACAGCAGGGTGGGAGCTCAGGGGCCACCCCAGACCCCCCTTTTCCCACCTTTTCCCCCGTGGCCACTGCAGCACTGGCTGTTGGGTGGAGGGGAACCCCCCATCAGCCCCCCAGGGATGGACAGGGGGGTTGGGGACCCCCCAGTGCAGATCCAACCCCCCCAGAGCCCCAGGGAACTGCTCCAGGGCTCAAGTGATGGGGACACCAAGGGACCCCCATGGGACTCCTCTTCCTGCTGTCCCACCCCCGTTTTCTGCCCCTCTCCCACCCCTTTCCTATGGTCTCCCCAGCCCCCAGACCCCCTCTGCACTCAGTTGGGGTCTCCCGTCCCTCTCCCAATAACTTTTGGGTCCCAACACCCCTCACACTCAGTTTTGGGGGTCTCAGCCCACCACTTTTCCCTTCTCTCCCACCCCTTTCCTATTGTCCCACTAAACCACAGCTTCCCTCTGCTCCCTTTTGGGGTCCCACCCCTTTGGCCCCTCAGCTGAAGGGGTCCCACGCCCCCTTTTTCCCACCTTTTCTCCCATTTCCTGCTCCCTTTTCCCCATCCCCCCTGTGGCAGGGGGAGTTCAAGGCTCAGACAAAGTTGATGGGAGAAGTCCTGCCCTGGAGTCCCGAGGTGCAGAACGGACTCCCTGGCTTTCTAAACTCTGCTCCCAGAGGAGCCTGGGGGCAGCTGGATCCAATCTCAGCCTTGCATTGTGACAATGGTTTGAATTTAAGGAATTATAGAGATGGGATTGAACCAGTTTTGTCCCACAGGTTTTAATGATGGAAAAGCAGATATATTTATATCAATGAACTACTTATTACTAATAATGATCAGACAAAAGGACTAAACCAGAATTATTTACTACACAACATACACACTAAAACTACCAGTAGTAGAGGATAAGATATGACAGGACAATACACTAAAGCAATTGTTGAAGCAATTCTACTAAAGGTGGCAAACAAGCAAGAATTTTTAATTAGAGATGGATGGAACTCCCCCAGAGCAGCGCTCGTGGGGAGATCTCTGCTCTCAACCTCCAGCAGTGACCTTGGGGGGTCCCCAGCCAAGGCAGGAATCTCCACACACCCCCAAGAAGGGTTCTGTTGGAAGAACCTGCCCCTGGGAAAGGGGACTGGCCCTTTCTGGTAGAAACCCATGGACTGACAGGCCTTGGACTCCAGGGCTTCCCTCACCATCAGGGGCTTCATTTGGGGTGAAACCAGTCTGGGGTCCAACATCTCCTGCCTTGGCCTGGCCCCCTCTCAGCTCAGCACTGACCCCTTTGCAAATGGGGCATTGTCTTGGTGCCATTGCAGGGGGATGTCCTGCCCCAGTGTCCCAGTGTTCCTTTAATTCCCAGAGGCCCTGCAGTGTCCCAGTGGCCCCTTGATTCCATGACCTTCGGAAACACCTCAGGGTTCCTTTGGTTCCATGAGGCCCCCATGTCCCAAAGGCCCCTGGATTCCAGGAATTCCGCAGTGTCACAAGGTTCCTTTTTTTCCATAGGGCCCTGCAGTGTCCCAGTTGTGCCTTGATTCCAGGAGTATCCAAATTCATCCGGGGTTCCTTTGGTCTCAGGAGGTCCCGCTTGAAGGCTTCACACAAAATCAGCATTTTTATCCAATCTTCAGCTGGGATTAAATGCATATTCAAGTGATTACAACATCTCTCGATGCATATTAATAACAGACGGAGTAGAGGTGGAGCTCAGGCGGGGCTTGGGGCGGTGTTTCTCTTGGCCCTCAGTCCTGAGGATACTTCCACTCTTCCTCCATGGCTCTGGGGGCTTCAACTCATCTTCCTCAGCTTGACCTTCCTTCTCTTCCATTCTTCTTGACCCGCTCACTGAGGCTTGGAAAAAGCCCTGGCTCCCGGCCTATTCCTCCTATTCCAATGTCTCCCTGATCCTGCTGTCTCTCTAATTTATACCCTCGAGGCCTAGGACATGTTCCTGTACTATTCTCTGAAGCTTTGCTCCAGTCAGTAGAACAGAACGAGCACAGATGGTCTTGGATGTTGGTAGCTTGTTAGCAGGCCCCAATTTCTTAGTTAACTCTTTAGGGCCTGGCCTCCTGTTTCCCCAGGGACACAGCCCGGGCCCGGCTGTTCCCATTCCCATTCCACGGGTTTGCATTCCTGTTCCAGGTGTTCCCATCCCATTCTAGTTGATCCCATCCCATTCCAGGTGTCCCCATTCCCATTCCATGTGTTCCAATTCTCTTTCCAGGTGTTCCATCCCATTCTAGGTGTCTCCATTCCCATTCCTATTGTCCCTCCTCCCATTCCTGATGTTCCCATCCCACTTCTGTTTTCCCCATTCCCAGTTCTTGGTGTTCCCATTCATATTCCAGGTGTCTCCATTCCCATTCCTATTGTCCCCATTCCCATTCCAGGTGTTCCCATCCCACCTCTGTTTTCCCTATTCCCATTCCAGGTGTTCCCATTCTCATTCCAGGTGTCCCCATTCCAATTCCTGGTGTCCCCAGTCTGCTCCCAATGTTCCCATTCCCATTCCAGGTGTTCCCATTCCAATCCCAGGTGATCCCATTCCCATTCCTGGTGTCCCCAACCTGCTCCCGATGTTCCCATTCCCATTCCCAATGTTCCCATTCCCATTCCAGGTGTCCCCATTCCCATTCCTGGTGTCCCCATTCCCATTCCAGGTGTCCCCATTCCCATTCCAGGTGTTCCCATTCCCATTCCAGGTGTTTCCATTCCCATTCCTGGTGTCCCCATTCCCATTCCAGGTGTTCCTATTCCCACTCCAGGTGTTTCCACTCCAGCTGTTTCCATTCCAGTTCCAGGTGTTCCCATTCCCATTCCTGGTGTCCCCATTTCCATTCCAGGTGTTTCCATTCCCATTCCTGGTGTCCCCATTCCCATTCCAGGTGTCCCCATTTCCATTCCAGGTGTTCCCATTTCCATT
>NW_021937717.1:0-4125 GCF_001715985.3 Manacus vitellinus
TGTTCAAGGGCTGGGAATGGCTGGGCTTGTGCAATCAGCTCCCAGGGGCTGCTGCTCCCGCTGCCGGACTTTGCTCTGGCAGGAAAAGCCACGGCAAAGGGCCCCGGGGACGTGGGAGCAGGGAGTGGGTAAACACCTCCCAGGAGGTGAATTCCCAGGCTCTCCAGCTCATCCCAGCAGGATGAAAAGCCGCCCTTGGCAGCTGCTGCTGCTTCAGCCCAGCCTGGGAGGAGCTGGATGGGTCAGGGCTTTCCAGGAGCTGGATTTGGGAGCTCGGAGGGCTGTGGCACCCCCGGGAGGGGGTGAAGAAGGCTCAGCCGATGAAGGAACAACATCCAGCCCCAGAGTGCAGGGGAAGGACATCCTGAGGGATGTGGCTCGGTGCTCCCCAGCCGAAGGATTCCGTGGTTTTATTGGCACAGATCCCATCAGATCAGTCACCCACGGGCTCGCCGAGGAATCCCGGCACAGGCAGGACCAGCCCTGCCTGGGCCCTCCGGCTCCTGGAGCTGCTCTGGAATGCTGGAGGCGACCCAAAGAGAGCAGGGACCGGCTCCAAACCCACAGGACCTGATGGTTGCACCCATCCCGCTTCCATGTCCAGCTCAGAAATAAGGGATCACCCAAGAGCTCCTCCAGTCTGGGTCTAAAACAAGGAATCACCCAAGAGACCCTTGTTTCTGGGTCTAAAACAAGGAATCACCCAAGAGATCCTTGTTTCTGGGTCTAAAACAAGGAATCACCCAAGAGACCCTTGTTTCTGGGTCTAAAACATGGAATCACCCAAGAGACCCTTGTTTCTGGGTCTAAAACAAGGAATCACCCAAGAGATCCTTGTTTCTGGGTCTAAAACAAGGAATCACCCAAGAGATCCTTGTTTCTGGGTCTAAAACAAGGAATCACCCAAGAGATCTTTGTTTCTGGTCTAAAACAAGGAATCACCCAAGAGATCCTTGTTTCTGGTCTAAAACATGAAATCACCCAAGAGATCTTTGTTTCTGGGTCTAAAGATATCACCCAAGAGATCCTTGTTTCTGGGTCTAAAACATGGAATCACCCAAGAGATCTTTGTTTCTGGTTCTAAAATATGGAATCACCCAAGAGCTCCCCATGTCCAACTCTGAAATAAGGAATCACCCAAAAACTCCTCAGGTCTGACTCTGAAATAAGGAATCACCCAAGAGCTCCTCAGGTCTGGCTCCAAGATAAAGAATCACCCAAGAGCTCCTCAGGTCTGGTTCCAAGATAGTCACCCAAGAGCTCCCTGTGTCCAACCCTGAAATAAAGAATCACCCAAGAGCTCCCTGTGTCCAACCCTGAAATAAAGAGTCACCCAAGAGCTCCCTGTGTCCAACCCTGAAATAAAGAGTCACCCAAGAGCTCCCTGTGTCCGACTCTGAAATAAGGAATCATCCCAAAGCTCCCAGAGTGTTTGGTTCTGAAACACAGAATTGCCCCAGAGCTCCTGGAAATGAGGGATCACCCCCCACTGCCGGGGAGGGTTCTCAAAACAGCGCCCGAGCTCCAAGTTTTCACACCAAGAGGCCTCCTGGGGACAGTCAGGAAGCTCCTGACACCGAAGAGGGAAAAAAGCCCAGCCCTGAAGCGGCTCCTGCGGGGCCTCTCCCGCTCCGGCCGCCTCTGGAAGAGGAGCCGTAGGAAAGATGACACATCCCGAGGTGCTGGCTCCGCTCCCCGGGATGTTTACGGCCGGGCAGAGCTCGCCACCATTCCACAGAAACAGCTGGATGGAGGAATCCACCGAGGACTAACCGGGGCCGGGGAAGAGCTGGGTCAGAACCGAGACGGAGCCGAACCTCAGCGGGGACCCACGGGAGGGACTGACCCACGGGAGGGACAGACCCATGGGAGGGACAGACCCACGGGAGGGACTGACCCACAGGAGGGACAGACCCATGGGAGGGACTGACCCACGGGAGGGACTGACCCACAGGAGGGACTGACCCATGGGAGGGACTGACCCACAGGAGGGACTGACCCATGGGAGGGACTGACCCACGGGAAGGACAGACCCATGGGAGGGACTGACCCACAGGAGGGACAGACCCATGGGAGGGACTGACCCACAGGAGGGACTGACCCACAGGAGGGACTGACCCATGGGAGGGACTGACCCACAGGAGGGACTGACCCATGGGAGGGACTGACCCACGGGAAGGACAGACCCATGGGAGGGACTGACCCACAGGAGGGACTGACCCATGGGAGGGACTGACCCACAGGAGGGACAGAGCTGGGACAGACCCATGGGAGGGACAGACCCATGGGAGGGACAGAGCTGGGACAGACCCATGGGAGGGACAGACCCACGGGAGGGACAGAGCTGGGACAGACCCATGGGAGGGACAGACCCACGGGAGGGACAGACCCACAGGAGGGACTGACCCACAGGAGGGACAGACCCATGGGAGGGACTGACCCATGGGAGACCAGAGCTGGGACAGACCCACGGGAGGGACAGAGCTGGGACAAACCCATGGGAGGAACAGAGCTGGGACAGACCCATGGGAGACAGGGATGACAGGGACATGGGGGAGGGACAGACCCATGGGAGGGACAGACCCACAGGAGGGACAGACCCATGGGAGGGACAGACCCACAGGAGGGACAGACCCATGGGAGGGACAGAGCAGGAACAGCTCCATGGGAGGGACAGAGCGGGATCAGCTCCATGGGAGACAGGGATGACAGGGACCCATGGGAGGGACAGACCCACAGGAGGGACAGACCCATGGGAGGGACTGATCCATGGGAGGGACAGGGTGGGAACAGCTCCATGGGAGACAAGGATGACAGGGACCCACGGGAGGGACAGACCCACGGGAGGGACAGAGCAGGAACAGCTCCATGGGAGGCAGGGATGACAGGGACATGGGGGAAGGACACACCTGTCCCACTGGCACTGGAACAGCTCCATGGGAGACAGGGATGACAGGGACCCACAGGAGGGACAGACCTGTCCCACTGGCACTGGAACAGCTCCATGGGAGAGAGGGGTGACAGGGACCCATGGGAGGGACAGACCCATGGGAGGGACAGACCCATGGGAAGGACAGAGTGGGATCAGCTCCATGGGAGGCAGGGATGGCAGGGACCCACGAGAGGCACAGACCTGTCCCACTTGGCACTGGAACAGCTCCATGGGAGACAGGGGTGACAGGGACCCATGGCAGGGACAGACCCGTCCCACTGGCACTGGAACAGCTCCATGGGAGCTCCATGGGATGACAGGGACCCACGGGAGGGATGGTGGTTTCAGGGATCAGTCCCACCCGGAGCTGGAACAGCTCCATGGGAGCTCCATGGGATGACAGGGACCCACAGGAGGGATGGTGGTTTCAGGGATCAGTCCCACCCAGCGCTGGCAGAGCTCCATGGCAGAGAGGAGCCCCGTGGGGTGACTCCCTGCCCATCAAAGCCCCTCCAAGCCTCCCTGTCCCGCTGCTGAGCTCCAGTGGAGGAGGACACCAGTGAGCCCAGGGGTGAGGTGCCTCATCCCACCGCTCGCCAGGGGCTGGAGAGGAGACACAAACACCCGGACAGAAGCCACCCACGGCTCTGGACGCTCCCCTTTGCTCTCCCGGTGTCACACGACCCCTCCAAGCCCCCGCAGGGCCCCAGCAGGGATGTTCAACCTGGATCTGCCCGAACCCCGAGCACGTTCAGCCCCCTCGAACGGCGAAAGCCGTTGCTTTTCCAAGAAAAGAGGCCCAACCCGCGGGTCTGCGGCCCGGAGGCGGAGCCAGGAGAGGCCGGGACGGCTGCTGGAGGAGGGGGCCACCACCCCTCCCACGGCAACAGAGCTGGAAGACGTTTCCTGCCACGGCCAGGTGGGTCCCCGTTTGGTTTGGGCCACCACAACCCAGCCCGGGGGGTTGGGAAGGGTTTGGAGACCAGTGGGGGACTTGAGCTTGCTCCTGGACGAGGAGAGAGAGGAGGAGAAGAGAGAGGAGGAGGAGGAGGAGGAGGAGGAGGAGGAGGAGAAGCATCTCAGCAGCATCAAGCCCAGCAGGACCCAGGAGGCAGAGGAAGATGTGCAGGAGATCAGGAAGGTCACTGGGAAAACACACCCGAGGAGGGGAGGAATCCCCGGAGCCGGAACTG